>NC_133665.1:187983818-188218386 GCF_037893015.1 Macrotis lagotis
TTGCTTCAAAAGAACTAGTCATCAGTGAAGGAATGTTTGAAACCTGGATGGCCTTTGGTTAAAGTTTCAGATTCTGGGAGAATCTATCAGTTCAAAAACTGTAGCTTGTCTCAGTCAACACACCTGAAGCCAACCTAACTTTTGAAGAAGTCACCATGACAATGAGACCCAAGGAAGGCAGGAAAACCACTCCCTCTTCAGAGCAACACTGGTAGAATGTATAATCTCATTTACAAGAATAACAAAGAGGTTGGAAAGCTATAAACAGTATTACCTCACTTAGCAAAAAGCAGCTGAGGGGGAAAGGGAGTCTGCAGTGGAATGAGACCCAGCTAAGTCATATTGCCCCAGGAGAATTGGTAGATGAGATCAGAAAAAAGTTAATATATCTCTCTCTCTCTCTCTCTCTCTCTCTCTCTCTCTCTCTCTCTCTCTCTCTCCTCTCTGTCTCCCTTTCTAGAATAGTGCCACCAAATCACAATTATTCCAACAATGTATTAATGTGCCTGTCTTTGCAAGTTCCCTTCAGCATTGACTATGTTCGACTTTTTTCATCTTTGCCAATTTTCTGACTATGGGATGACATCTCAGATTTGTTATGTTTTACATATTTCTTAACAATGTAGATTCCCCCCCATATAGTTGCTAATACTTTTCACCACTTCTTTAGTAGCTTTGTTCATGTCCTTTGAATTCGTATCTATTGGGGAATTCCTTTCGGTCTTATGGAATTCTGTCAGTCAGTTATGTAGCTCTCTTGGACAATTGAACCTTACTAGAGTTATTTGACTACCACCTATTTTTCCAGACTGACTTTACATTCTTTTCCTTTACATCCTGCTTAATCCATCCAGGGTGGACTATTTGCTATTCCCAGTTCCCTGTTGCCCATGCCTGCAATACTTTCCATCTTCCTTTTGTCTCTTGAGATCTCAGATTAAATGCTCTCTCTTACAAGATTCTTTTCTTGATTCTTGTCTTTAGGTCTTTCTCCTCTCTTTGAAGTCAATCAATTGTCAGTCAAAAAAGGAAGCCCCTGAAAGAAAAGGTTCAGGGGCTTGAGAGTGAAAATGAAAGCTTCCATGATTTTTTTTTTGGGGGGGGTAATTTCTGGGTTTAGAGGGCAGCATCCCCCTAAATATGCCCAGACCAGGAAAAGGCACCAAGGAAAGTGGATTTCTTGAGGATCATCAGAGCACCAACTGGGAACAGTGAAGGATAGGGCAACAATTAGCAAATGTGTTGTTGACTAGCACCACCTGGTGGGAAAACTTAATATCCATATCACTGTGTATCTCCACCTGGTTATTGGGTTAATTAGTTTGATTAATATGTTTGATTACATGATAGCTGCTATCTCTGAAGATAGCACATAGCACACATACGAGGTAGAGTGTGGATGGATATAATTCTAGTATCAAGCATACCTTAGTTTACATTATCTGGGCACATTTTCTTTTTTTCTTTCTTTTTGTGCAAGGCAATGGGGTTAAGTGACTTGCTCAAGGTCACACAGCTAGGTAATTATGAAGTGTCTGAGGTCCAATTTAAACTCAAGTCCTCCTGACTCCAGGGCTGGTACATTATCCACTATGCCATCTAGCTGTCCCCTGGGCACATTTTCTTAGAGTTGAATGGAATTTCTTCTAGGTATTTATTAAGAGGGTTTTGTTTTTTGGCTTTTAAAAAAATCATTCTATGGGGGGAAAACTGGGAGGGGTATATAATAAACACTTATAAAAACAAATTTAAGCAATTTCAAAGTGAGTCAGGGCAAGAAATCCAAGCTCCTGGAGGGCAGGATTCATTTTGTTTTTTCTTTGTTTCTGTGGCACCACACATGGCACCTGTGCCATGGCAAACAATCAATGAGTGCTTGGTGGATTGAACTGAATAGTAGTAGGTATGGGGGAGGGGACCAATGGAAGGATCTGTGGCTCTGGTTCAGAAAAGCTTTCCCACTTGGTTTGTTTGGCCAACAGTAAGGTTAGCCAACAGCCACCCACTGGCATCGAGTGGTACCATTTTGCCTGTGAGAACCAAGCCTCCCTCAGGTGAGCAGCTGATCAGAGGATGCTGACATTTTTCTCTTTCTTCTTAAGAGGACGTCCAACATATCCTTCAGATGATAGAATTTGTCATAAGAATGCAAAAAGAACTGACCTTGTCGGAGGAGGAGGCCAAAACACTCTACGACCAGTTCAAATATAGAGAATATTTCTCAGCGCTGATAGAACATGTGACCAGGTGCAGTAGTGCTTTGAAAGACTCATTGGCATCACTGAGAAAGGTCATCCAAGAGCGGGAGAGACCCTGATAGTATGGGTCTCTGGAAAGCAGTGTTGTCTAATTCAATAAGAACCCAGCTGTCTCCTAGGGCATTTATTTCTTCAGATAATAACAATGGATCATTTATATAACCCTGAGAGGGAGGGATGAGTTTATTGCAAGCAAGAACAATTGTTTCCATTTTCCAAATGAGAAAAGAATCCTTGAGATTAAGGAACAATTTGGTCCAATGGATAGAATACTGCAATGGAACTCAAAAAGATGCGACTTGGTAGCTGCATGCCCCGGATAGTCCCCTAATCTCTCTGGGCTTCAGGTTCTCCATGGATGCAATAAAGGGTTTGGGCCCATGACAAGCTCTATGATGTCTCCATAGTCACACAATTAATACTCATAAGGGCTAAGATTTTTCTTTTTTCTTCCTTTTTTTTTTTTTAGTTTTTGCAAGGCAATGGATTTAAGTGGCTTGCCCAAGGCCACACAGCTAGGCAATTATTAGGTGTCTGAGGCCGCATTTGAACTCAGGTCCTCCTGACTCCAGGGCTGGTGCTCTATCTACTGTGCCACCTAGCTGCCCCAGGGCTAAGATTTAAACTCCCTTTTCTCTGACTTGAAATTCACCATGGAAATTGAATTCATTTATTCTAATGTACACTAGTTTTCATTTCAAAGGGTGATGTTTTCCAGTCTTGCTCTTGGATCCTGGGGAGCAGCCCTATTTAGAGTCAGTAACTCCCTGAATATGATGAGTAAAATATGCAGTTTCTTAGTTGCCAAACATAGTGCCTCTCTAAGGGGGAACATAGTATAATAGTTAGGGTTCTGGAGGGGGAGCAGGGGAAGAACTGGATTAGAATCTTGTTGCTGACATTTATGGTTTGTGTGACTACAGATACGTCATGTAACTTTTTGAACCTCTATTTTCTTATCTCTAAAATGGAAACAGTTTTATTTTATGTATTTATAAGATTTATATGGGATCATATAAAAATAATGTAAAATGCTTTATTAATTTTAAAGAGGAATACAGATGTCTGAAGATAATGTTTAGTAGTTAATTCAATAGCATTGAAAGGCAAATGACACAAGGAAATGCCATGAAACAAGGGTATTATTTTCAGGAAAACTGAGAACTATTGGCATGTGACCAAGACTGGTTAAACTACATTTTTTTAAAAAAAGGATATTTACTTTTGTAAGGAACTGATCTCAAAGTCAGGAAGATCTGGGTGCAAATCCTACCTGTGGGATCCCACTGGACACCTTGGGCACCCTGGGCAAGTCACAGAATTCTCAGTATTCTAGGTGATGCCCATAATGCCAAGTTGCAGAGAAGGTGCCAACTTGAACTGGGAGAAGGATTGTGCTACTCTGAGTGTTCAGAATAATTTGCAGATGCCATTTCTATCCTTATTTCAATAGAAAACACTATGTTAGGATTGTCAGAAGAAAAAGTAAGAACTGCTGAAAGGTGCTTAGAGTCAGCTCTATGGGTCAGTTGTGTAATTTTAGGGTGGATGCGGTCAGAGAGAGTTCTGGATTTCTGTCATACGCTGGGGCTTGTCTACCCTGTCCAGAGAAATCTCAATAAGTCATTGTCTCTAGCTTGGCATCATAGGCCCAATAAGATCTCAAGGAAGAAGAGAACACTCAAAAACCTGTTTGTGATGTAAAACTGGCTAAAAAATAGAACATATCCCATAGAGGCTAGAGGAAATATAAATATTTCATTTGCTTAGTGAATACCAGAAATATTTTTGAGAAATTTCATCATTTCAATGAATCTCCAATATGGCTAGTTTTTTAGTCCTCATTATTCCTACACAGGAGACTCTATTGACATCTTCTTTGTAATATGTATAATATATATATTTAAATTCTGAAATTAAATGTATAAATATATATTTATATATTATACATCATATATATTATATATAAATTATATTTAAATCCTGAAATTAAATGTCAAGAAAAATTTTTTATAAACACATAACAGAACATAGAGAGGGGATTCTATATTGGTATGAATCTCTATTTTCATATTATTTGTTTTTAAAATATGCTTATATATGTTTATCTATATATACATATTTATATGAAACAAATTTTCTAAGTTCTTTTTTTTTTTTAGGTTTTTGCAAAGCAATGGGGTTAAGTGGCTTGCCCAAGACCACACAGCTAGGTAATTATTATGTCTGAGGCCAGATTTGAACTCAGGTACTCCTGACTCCAGGGCCAGTGCTCTATCCACTGTACCACTTATCTGCCCCTCCAAGTTACTTCTAAAAACTTTCCAGTGCTTCCTTCTGAATTTCCTTCTGTTCTGAGAATTAAAAAATGTTACAGTGGCCTAGATTTTTGGCATCACTGTTGAGAATCTTCCCCTTAGCACCTCCCTACTTAAAAACCTGAGAGAGAGAGAAGAAAGAGAGAAAGAAAAAATAAAACCCTTGTAATAATGAAAAAAACCAGCCAAGTGAATTCATGCACTGCTTATATTCAAAAATTCAAGTCTCTCATTCCCTTGTCCATCACATTGCCATCAAGATGTGGACAACATGTTTCATTGGCTTGTTGATTTTTGTTGTGCAGTTCTGGGGTGGATAAACTGATTGTGGTTCTTTGATTTCCATATCGCTATTTGGTCTGGTGTGAACTCCAGGGTTTTGTTAGAGTAAGCATATGGGAGCTTCCTATTTAATCTTCTGTCTGGGTGTTTTCCTCAAAGTTTCTCACCGAATGATTGAAACACAATGGGCCCTTGTGCTCCACTGGCTAGGATGACACTGTCATCCACATTTTCAATCCATACCATCACATTTGTACATGGTCCTATGGGTCCAGATGAAAAGGACCTCCTAGTTAGGTCATTTGTGGTCTTTGCTAAGGCCCCCTTCTGGCTTCCTTTCCTTTTTCCTGAAGTTGGTGCTGAATTAGGCCATTGTTTGCTTTCTGTAGTTTTCAACTACACTTGGTTTGCATGTGACCATCCCTAGAAGACCCTAGTTACTCCCTGAGATATTTCCCAACATCATCCTCTCTACCAAGACTCCTCTAGTCCTACACTGGCCACTGTGAACGACTGTTTTCACCTGATGCTGTACTGTAGATTGTTGGCCCATCTTATATTAAAATGAGATTCCCACATTTGGCTGACCGGAATTGGTCCTTCTATGAATGGTGCATCTCTCACCAGCTTGGTGGATCTAGTTTTGGACACTACGCTGCTGTATGATTCAGAGGAGATTCCCTCTCCCCCCCACATGGATGTGTACATATTGGTAGGAGCAATAGCCTTTGATGGTCATACACTCACCCATGAACATGGGTCTTGCTTTAATATTCCTCCTATGTGAAAAATGGGAATGTATTACAAGACTGACACTCAGTACTGTGTTTATCTTTTATTCTTACCATTGTAAGATTTTGTACCAACTCTCAGACATCGTCTCCTGATTGAATCCTTGCAGGGAATTGTGAGTGATCACACCTTGATTTCATACTTTTCTTCTTTAAAAAATTATACTTCGTTTAATATACATTTTTATAAATTTTAAGTCCTCAATTCTCTCCCTTCCTCACCCATTGAGTAGTCAAGCAATTGGGGCAGCTAGGTGGCACAGTGGATAGAGCACTGGCCCTGGAGGCAGGAGGACCTGAGTTCAATTCTGACCTCAGACACTTAATGATTGCCTAGTTGTGTGACCTTGGGCAAGTCACTTAATCACTTAACCCTTAAATTTTAAAAACGTATTCAGTTTTGAGCTAAATTTAGGTCAAACTTTGAAATGAGTTAATGTGATATTAAAATGAAGATTTTGAGTTCCAGAAAAAGTCATAATCAAAACTGAAAACCTTTATAAGAATGGTAAAACAAAGACTTGTAAAATCCTGCAAGCAGACTAGCTCCAAAGAAGCGGACGAAACAACAATTGGAATGATAACTGGTGACAGAAAGAAAAAGAAAAGTGGAGATAAATGTCCCTTCCCCAGCTTTCCCTTTATAACACCAGCTGTTGCTTTGGAACTTGAAGGACTGTTCTCAACCTACTTTCCTTCTCTCGCATGGAGCTGACTCTCAAGGGCACGTGCTCACATCCTTAGTCTCCCGGACTCCACGCCATCGTTCCTCCAGAGAGTAGGGAAGAGAGAGAGGAGCAAGCTGCTAAAGGAGGTGGGATGGAACAGGATAGCTTACACATTGAGAGGGGTTAGCACTTGGGTCCTAATTATCTTTGCATTTCCATCAAGACATCATCGGTCCTTTGCACAAAGTCAATGTTTATTGAATAAATGAGAATAGTGATGGGGTCTTGGGATTTCAGAAATGAGGAAACTCCTTCCCCTGTTGGGGTTCGGCATCTTCTCTGCAATGTAGCATCTCCACGTTGACTCAGTTATTAGGGAACCAAGTGGTTTTTCCAGGGCCATCCACATAGTATATGTGTATGGTCAAGGCTTGACCATAGGTCTTCCTGGTTTGAGGTAGTGTACATGTGGGTGTGTGTATGTCGGTCTCTCTGTGTCTCTGTCTCTCCCTGTGTCTCTGCTCTCTGCCTCTCTCCCTCCCTTCCTCCTTCCTTTCTTCCCCACACTGAAGCACACACCATTAACTATGGGACATGTATTTCATGAATTGGATTTTCCTTTTCAGTATGTAACTTTTCCCCTTTCCCCTTTCCCCCCCAGTGCTCCAGTTGTGGCATTTTGTTTAGAACGACAAAATGCTGTACATTTCTGGCGATATATACTGGGCCCATCAGCTTCTGATGAACTCCCCATCAGGTACTTCCTGGCAGAGGTCTCCAACTTTTTCTAGAGGATCAGTGGGTAGGGAAGGATGGCTTCAAAATCACTCGGAATTTGGAGGAAGGGTTGATAATGCCACCCAGAAAAACATCAGATAATTCTTATGTTAGTTAATTGGCATTAATTGGAAGGGAATAAAGGGGGGGGTTCTGGGTGGATAAAAGCAGTTCCTGTGCTCTCTACCTTCAGGACAGTTGTCAGATGCCAGCTTCTAGTCCCTAATTTAGGCAAAGTTTAAAGACTAATTGTGTGACTGTTACTGAACAATTGGAGAACTCTATGATATTGGTATATGATCAGTAAGTTCATTTATTATTTTGTCATAGACTTTAAATTATTAAAATCTCCAACTTAGACATTTCAAGGCTAGGTATATCTCGAGTAGGTAAAAATAGGAGGAGAGGGAATCTTAAATGCTCTAAAATGAATTATAATAAAATACAATGGAGCATTACTTTGCTCTAAGAAGCAGTGGATTTGACAAATGTAGAGAATGAACTAAAAAACCAGATCCAGGCTGTCCCTTAAATCTTTGGGTGGTTTTATGCCACCTACTTTAAAAATTGCAATCTAGGGGCGGCTAGGTGGCACAGTGGATAAAGCACCGGCCCTGGAGGCAGCAGTACCTGGGTTCAAATCCACCTCAGACACTTAATAATGACCTAGCCGTGTGGCCTTGGGCAAGCCACTTAACCCCATTGCCTTGCAAAAACCTAAAAAAAAAATTGCAATCTACAACTACTCCAACATCTTTAGAATCACCTGAATTGAATGAATAGTCAGGAATCTAAGGGAAGACATAGCAGTAACAATTAAAAGAGAGTATCCATTTCTCAATGCTGTTGAGAGTTCAAAGAGACTTCAGAGAGTTGGACTTTTAAACTTTTCTTCTTTTTTTTTTTAAAGTTTACGGGAAATTCTTGGCCCAGACAATTCTCAGTACAACCAGCTTCATGGGAAGGACACTCCAGAGGAAGCAACCAAAGAAATTCGCATTTGCTTTCCTTATGAACACACCATGGTGTTGATCAAGCCTCATGCCTTCCAAGACCTGAGGGGTGAGCCTTCAAATACACAGGTCAAATTCCCTGGAGTTTCTGATTCTCTCTCTCTCTCTCTCTCTCTCTCTCTCTCTCTCTCTCTCTCTCTCTCTCCTTCCATATTATCTTTCTCCTCCTAGTCTTCTTTCTCTCTTTCTGTCTGTCTCTGTCTCTGACAAACTCTTTCTCTCTTTGTCTCTGTCTTTCTCTCAATGGCACTGGACCTCTCCAGCAATTTGATGAAATCCCCTTTCCTCTCTCTCCAGGTGGTTGAAGTCAGAGTTGTCACCATTTCCTTCTAATGCCACCTCTCAGATCCATTTAGTGGGGAACACTCTAACACTCACATGGTTCAGCCATCACATCTCCAAGACTTCCACTGGTGTTTCAGAGTGTGAGTGGTGGAGATTGCACAGATACCTAGACTTCATCCTCTCAATCCTATGGTCTAACAGAGTATACTTCCAGCTCCAGAAACCATATTTTAGGAGGGACATTGATAAGCTCTAGCACGCCCAAAGGAGCCCAACCATTATTGCAGCAGTCCTTGAGATCTTGTCATGGGAGACATTAAAGGAATTATCTTAGGAGGAAAAGAAGAACATGCATCTCATGGAGTTTAAATTTTTATGGATTCATAGATTTTAAAGCTGGTAGGGACTTAAGAGATCATCTAGTCCAAACTTCTCTTTCCACAGAAGAAGAAACCTGAGACTCAGAGAAGAAATGACCCACCCAAGGTCACACACATAGTAGATGGCAGAGATAGGATTTGATTTTGAGTCCCCTCATTTCAGATCCATTTGAAGAGCTGTTAGGTGGAAGAGGAAAAGTCAGTGGCTTTGGAATCATGATTCTGTGGTTCTGTGAATTTGTTATATTTGGTTCAGGAAGGAGAACCAAGAGCAAACAGTGATATAAGGAAAATCTTCCCAACAAATTAAGCTATCCAAAATGGAATGGGCTGCATTAGGAGGTAGTGGGCTGACTATTACTGGATAGCTTTAGTTAACAGCTGGATGCCTACCACAACATGAGGTATAATATGTGTCATAGGGGGAATTCTTGTTCAGTTACAGGGTAGACAAGATGACAGCTGAGGTCCTTCTATATTCAGTGATCTATAACATTTCAGTCTTCCACAATCTGGTGTCTTTATTGTTATCCTAACCGTTCTGCCTCTGTTCCCCTTCACCCTCATCTCAGTTTTCAAATCTTTCTTTCCTTTGTATTTCATTTCACCTGGGAACAAGACATCCCACTGACAAGGGTAGATTGTGTAGGGATATTCCTCTCTCCTTTTACTTTCTCTTATAACAGAAACACAAAATTTTCACTTTGTGCATATCTGGTCTCTTGTTGGCAGGATGACATTCAGGGCTGAAGCTCTGGAGGGAGGCTGGGATTAAAAATACAGATGAAGGGGCCATGCAAGCAGAGGTTTATAGCATCTTAAATCGGTTTGTAAAACTCTTCTGCCAAGTTTAAGTCCACCAAAATAATTGCAGCAAAATAAAGGCAGTTAGCAAACCAACTAGATGTCTGTTTTTCTGCACAGGGGGAATCATAAGAAAGATTCAGGAATATGGTTTTTCATTGTCCCACATGAAGGAAATTCAGTTATCCGTGGACAAGGTTGTGAAGCTTTATAAAGCTCATCAAGGTCAAGACTTCTTTGAGGACTTAGTACATCACATGACTGAGTAAGTGGTTCTTTTCTTCTCTTTTTTCTTTTTAATATTTTTCCCAAACTACATGTCAAGATAATTTTTAGCATTTTTTTTTTGCAAGGCAAATGGGGTTAAGTGGCTTGCCCAAGGCCACAGGGCTAGGTAATTATTAAGTGTTTGAGACTGGATTTAAACCCAGGTACTCCCGACTCCAGGGTTGGTGCTTTATCCATTACGCCACCTAGCCGCCCCTTTAGCATTTCTTTTGACAAGATTTTGAGTTCCAAAGTTTTTTCTTCCCACTCCTTCCCTCTTCCTAAATGGCAGGGAATTTGATATAGCTAATGCATGTTCTATCATGTAAAACATTTCCATATTAATCACAGTTGTGAAAGAAGAAACAGAACAAAGAGAAAATATCATGAAAAAGAATAAAAGGAATGGAAAAAAGTATTCTTCAGAGTCCACCAGTTCTTTATCTGGATATGAATGGCATTTTCCTTCTTGAGTCCTTTGTGTTTGATTTAGATTATTGTGTTGTTGAGAAGAGCTGAGTCATTCATAGCTAATCCTCACACAATGCTGCTGATTACCATGTGCAATGTTTTCCTGGTTCTGTTCATTTCACTTTGCATCAGTTCATGCACATCTTTCTAGGTTTTTCTGAAGTCTGCCTGTTTATCTTTTCTTATTATATTATAGTATTCCATTACATTCATGTACCACAGTTTGTTTAGCCATTCTTCGATTAATGAGCATCTTCTCAGTTTCCAATATTTTGCTACCATGAGAAGGATTGTCATTAATATTTTTGCACACGTAGTTTTCTTTTTTCTTTTTTCATGATCTCTTTGGGATAGAGACTCAATAGTGGTATTGTTGGATCAAAGGGCAAGCCCTAAGTTTGAGCATAGTTCCAAATTGCTCTTTATTATGGATAGAACAATTCACAACTCCATCAATAATGCATTAGTGTCCCAGTTTTTCCACAACTCCTCAAACATATATCATTTTCCTTTTTTTATTATCATATTAGTTAATTTGATAGGTGTGAAGTGGTACCTCAAAGTTATTGGTATTTGAATCTGTTTAAAAATGGTTTAGAAGGTGCAGCTAGGTGGCATAGTGGATAAAGCACTGGCCCTGGAGTTGGGAGTACCTGGGTTCAATCCGGTCTTAGACACTTAGTAATTACCTAGCAAGCCACTTAACCCCGTTTGCCTTGCAAAAACCTAAAAAAAAAAGTGGTTTAGAGAAATTTCATATGACTATAGATAGCTTTGGTTCCTTTATCTGAAAACTGCTTGTTCATATCTTTTGTTCATTTATCAATTGGGGTTGTTTTCTTTTCTAAAACCAATTGGTGTACTGGAAAAATTCATGACCAAGAAGAAAGACCTGTGTTGACACAACAGTTCTGGAATTTTTCATCTTCTATTTCTGCTAATAATAAAATAAAATAAGGAATAATAAAAAATGAATAATAAGTGATGAAAGCAGTCTTTGCTAATAGTAAAAAGCAGTATTTCTACTTATAAATAACAAATAACAAACAACAATCAAACAGTATCTGGTCCTGGTTTCGAAGAAGATTGACAGTTTGAAGGCACAAACTCAGATAACTCTACTCAGTGTCCTGTGAGGAGCATATTGGTGAAGTGGCAAGGTCAAATCTCAGCCTAGGTCTGTACTAGAAGACCATTACAGGCAGGGAAGAGCTGGAAAGACTGCACAGAGAAGGAAGCATTGGAGGTGACTTCAAAAAATTCAATGTACCATAGCAGAGGGGAGGACTTGTTCCCCAGTAGGATGGAGGAAAGAGAAAGAGCCTTAGTATAGGATGAACAAAATCATCTGTGAATTATATATAAATGCGATATGATTTTATTAGCTATTTGTCAGTGCCATCGATCCAAACTTTGTCTTTTTTTTATGAATATCTTTTTTGTTTTCCAATTATATATGATAGTAGTTTCTACCTATCATTTTCTGTAAGGTTTTAAATTTTACAATTTTTCCTCCCCCGTCCCTTCCCTCCCCCCATCCCCCCAGAAGCAGTCTGATAATCTTTGCATTGTTTCCATGCTATACATTGATTGAAATTGAATGTGTTGGGTGAGAAATCATATCTTTGAGGAGAAAATAAATTATTAGATAGCAAAATTATGTTCTACATAAGACCCTTTTTTAAAAAAGTTGAAGGTAATAGATTTTGGTCTTTGTTTAAACTCCACAGTTCTTTCTCTGGGTACAGATGGGATTCTCTGTCTCAAGTGCTCTAAAATTGTCCCTGATTGTTGCACTGATGGAATGAGCAAGTCTATTAAGGTCGATCATCACCCCCATGTTGCTCAAACTTTGTATTTTAAGTTTGAAAATTTTAAATATTTGAACATAGGGGAAACACTGTGGCATAATAACTAGAAAGTTTTCCTCAGGTAGGAAAGTCTGGGTTCAAGTCTATCCCCTGACAAATATGACTGTGGGACACTGGACAAAGATGTTGAAATTTGCACTTTTGGGGTCAGTCAAAAAAAATCAGTGAAAGACATATGCAATCTTTTCTGTGGTTTATGTTAGGCCAAGAGTTGGCAGTGATCTTCTGATGGTCTTTTCGACTTCTAGGGGTCCTTGCATGGCCATGATCATAAGTAAGGAGAACGCAGTGCTGGATTGGAGAAAGTTTGCTGGCCCAGTGGATCCGGAATATGCAAGGAAGGAGGAACCGGACACCATTCGGGCCCTCTTCGGAAAAGACATATTGGACAATGCTGTCCATGCATCATCTTCCAAAGAACAGGCCATGATGTCCATTGAGCTGATATTCGGAGACATTGATATGTTCTTTGAGGAGACAGAAATCTAAGGTAGAAAGCCTTCAAGTGTCTTCTTTTCTAGATTTCTCCAATTTTCAGACTTGACCAAAAAGCAAGCTTACCAGAAGCCCCTGTTTAGATTTGTAGACCTAGAATTGAAAGGGACCATAGGGACTATTGAACCCAGTCACTCATTTTACAGGTAAGAAAACTGAGACAGAGAGAAGATGAGTGGACTGCTCGTTACACAGCTATTCATTATATCAGGTCTTTCTGATGCGAAATCTCCTCCCAACCCCAGCCACCTTTATCTTGGTCAGGTCCACAATTATCCTGTGCTTAGAACCTCAGAGTTGGAAGGGAATCTGAAGATCCCTTATTGTAACTGAGTCAAACTGAAGTGTGATGCCCCTACTCAACTCTCCTAACAAAAACGATCAGCCAGCTTTTGCTCAACCTTGTGAAGCGGAGGATTTTTCCTTTTGGAAAATTGCAATTTGTATCCCTTTGTTCCTAGTTTCTGGCCACTAGAGTGAAGAAACTGGATCTAATTCTCCCCCTTCCATGAAAGAAGACTATATCTGAGAGAGATTTTAGCTTGACCTCTGCAGAAGTCCCACTGACCCTGAAGCCCAAGTGAAGGGATGCTATCTAGTCTTTGTGCATTCTGCTCATTATGGGTGATTCAGATTCACTCAATATCTGCAGCCCACTTGGCTGTTGGAAGTGTGAAGACAAGGCAGACATTTAAGTGTTTAACTCTGCTAAATCCAAGGGATATAAGGTAGAGCAGAAACACTGTCTCTCCCCTCAAAGAATTTGCATTCAAATGGAGGAGATATACAGGGTAGATGTGAGAAAATATGAGAGAAAGTATTAGCAGCTGGAAGGACAGATGGAAAAGGGCTCTTGCAGAAGTTAGGATTGGAGTTGAATTTTCTAGTTGCCTGGATTTAGAGATGCACATCCCTAGGCCCTGGGCCATTCATGTCTTTGGTTTCAAGGAGGATCCTGGGGATTCCTTAGAGCCAATGCCTGATAACTACGAACCTGCTCTTCATCATGAATTTCCCTACCAATTCAACACTTGGAGGGCTGTGAGAAGATGAAGATGTGGCTTTTTCCTGATGCTTCATTACCACCTTGCTATTTGGCCTTGGCAAATCTCTTCCCATTTCTGAACCTGTCTCCTACTCCTAAAAATGAAGGGAGGGACAGCTCGGTAGTGCAGGGGATACAGCCTCAGCCTTGGAGTCAGGAGGACCTGAGTTCAAATCCAACCCCAGACACTTAATAATTACCCAGCTGTATGACCTTGGGCAAGTCACTTTACACCATCACCTGGCAAAAACAAAAACAAAATGAAGGAACTTTTGTTGGTAAAACCTGAGGTCCCTTCCTGCCCCAACACTCAGAGATTTGAGGCAATGATATTATTGCCGTTGAAGCTGGGCAAGGTGGTAATTGCAAGGAGTGAACTGAAGGAGGCAGCTACATTAGAGCAATAGACCTGGAGTTAGGAAGATATGAGTTCAAATCTAGCCTCAGACACTTTCTAGTTGCATGACCTTAGGCAAAAGCGCTTAATTGTTGTCTGCCTCAGTTTCCTCAACTATAAAATGGAATCATAACAACACCTACCTCTTAGGAGCAAATGAGATAATATTTATAAAGTACTTTGCACATCACATGGTTCACAATAGTATAAAGATTTATTCCCCCCAACTCCCCCCCCCCCCCCAAAGCATGCTGGTCTCCTATATGCAGTTAACTGGGAATTGATTTTAACAGGGCCGAACAGGCGTAAATATAAAAATAGGCTGATGAGGAGAGGCTGTCAGGAAGACGTGAACAGCTTCATTTTTCTTCCCTAGAGCTCCCAGCAGATGTTGTTCCACTCATCCACATGTGCTACGGAAATGCAATCTATGGTGGATCTTCCTCCTGCAGCAATAGGAACAGCAGAGCAGCCTCATGGGGGAAAGAAACAGTGATATCAACATAAATGAAACGAAACAAAGCAAAGCCAATCTCTCAAACTGAAAAAAAAAAAAACCCCAAACCCAAACGCTTTTTGCCTTGGTTTTATTGCTAAACATTAAAAACAGAGAATAGGGAATGATCACTGCAGATCTGATGTAAGCTGATGAGGTTATGAAGAGAATAGAAAGAAAAGCAAAGAGGGGGCAGTTCAGAGCTTTGGGAGACTCCTGGAGACAGAAGGTGGGGGACATTCTTGCAAAGAGGAATCTAAGGGAGAAGAAAACTCTTTTCATTATGACTGGCCCTACATAGCAATCCTGTCTCTTCTTCCTGTCTCTAAAATTTGAAAGTGTAGAATAATAATCCTACCAAATATAACATTCTTTAAGAAGGCTTTACAAGAAGTTAGGTTGATACCTAGCTGTGTGGTCTTGGGCAAGCCACTTAACCCCAATGCCTTGCAAAAAAAAATATGAGAAAAAAGTTAGGTTGATGCAATGGCCACCAAAGTCCTGTCCTCTCATTCAATTAGCTTCAGAAAAGATGTTAATAAATATTTGAAGTGATATTACTTCCCAACATTTTTTGCTAACTTGCTAGGGAGCTACTGTGTAACCTCAGTCAAATCCCTGCCCCTTTCTGTGTCTCAGTTTCTTCCTCTGTAAAATGAAGAGATTGGATTCAGGTGGCTGTTTTGAAGATTATCTACTAGCACTGATGATCTTTAATTCTCTGATTCTAAATTAATTTAAAAAAACCCATTCCGGGCAGCTAGGTGGCGCAGTGGATAAAGCACCGGCCCTGGAGTCAGGAGGACCTGGGTTCAAATCCAGTCTCAGACACTTAATAATTACCTAGCTGTGTGGCCTTGGGCAAGCCACTTAACCCCGTTTGCCTTGCAAAAACCTAAAAAAAAACCATCCCAAAGATCACTTCCTTGACTGCCTTCCTTCTTCTTCTTCCTCCTCCTCTTCTTCTTTCTTCTTCCTTCCTTCTTCTTCCTTCTTCCTTCCTTCTTTCTTCCTCCTCCTTCTTTCTTCCTTCCTCCTCCTTCTTCTTTCCTCCTCCTTCTTCCTTTTTCTTCTTTGCAAGGCAGTGGGGTTAAGTGAGTCACCCAAGGTCACACAGCTAGGTAATTATTATATGTCTGAGGCTGGATTTGAACTCAGGTCCTCCTGACTCCACGGTCACTGCACCACTTAGCTGCCCCTCACAATACTTCTTTACAGAATTCACAACATCTTTGGGATTTTCCATCTCTGACACATGTTTGCGGTGGGACTCTTGGAAAACCACCTCCCCATTCTCAGCCTCAGTGATTTCAAGTCTAAAATGGACTATGATACGTTACTTTTCAGGTTTTTAGGAGACTCAACTGCAATGTTATGCATAAGGTACTTTTCAGGACTATAGACATGTTCATGATTGTTTATTGGTGGTGATGTCCTGATATTTTGGTCTGGATCTGTGACTCCATAGGTCTAGGGAGTTATCAGTGAGGAACACCTCTCTAATATCCACCCAGATAGGTGCCCAAGACACCAAAAGGCTGAATATTTTGCCCAGGATCACACAATTCATTTAACAACACTAGGGACCCATCATCATTGTCACCACCACCACCACCACCGCCACCGCCACTGCCACTGCCACCACCACCACCGCCACCACCACCACCACCACCACCACCACCACCACCACCACCACCACCGTTCAGCTCATTGTTTCTTCTTGGTTACAATCATGTAGCTTATCAACTATAGAATTAACACAGACATTTCAATATCCTCCCCCAGTAAAATTACTTCCTAGTATCTCACCAGTAGATGGCACATAGTGACCTAGTATAGACACATGGGTGTGTCCTTTTATCACTAGCTTGAGAATGATGAAGAACCATTTATTGAATCCCTGATTTAGAACTCAATGGGATCATTTTGTAGAAGAAACTGAGGTCAGGTAAAGTGAAATACTTGTTGATCTGGGTTGGAAGCCCAGTGAAGGAGGTGTGGTCTTTATGGTCAGAGAATGCATTTGGAATCTCACCTCTGCCATGTCCTAGCTGGGTGATATTGGGAAAGCTCTCTGGATCTCAGTTTCCTCATCTGTACAATTAGACTTGGTGGATCTTTAAGATTTCTTTCAACTGTAGACGCAGTAACCTATAACTCATCCACAATCATTAGAATCAAAAGTGTCACAGCTGTGATTTAAACCCAGGTTTTTATTTTAAAATTTTTGATAGCTTTTGTTTTTTAATCACCTTCATTTTTCCATTTTATTTAATATTTTATTTTTACCAGGTAAAGATAATTTTTAATGTTCATCTTTGAAATTTTGAATTCCAAATTCTTTCCCTCCCTTCCAATTCTCTCCTCCCCAACCCTCCCCCCCCACAAAGCAAGCAAGTTATGTATTCTTTTTTTAAATATATCCATTTTCTCACCCCTTTCTAATGGAAATCCCATTATAACAATTTTTTTAAAGAAAGAGAAACTGGGGCAGCTAGGTGGTGCAGTGGATAGAGCACCGGCCCTGGAGTCAGGAGAACCTGGGTTCAAATCCAACCTCAGACACTAAATAATGACCTAGCTGTGTGGCCTTGGGCAAGCCACTTAACTCCATTGCCTAGCAAAAACAAAAAAGAGAGAAATTGGGGTAAAACATAATTCAACAAAATTAGTCAACTCATGAAGTGGACTGGCAATATATATACAATATTCCATATCTGCAAAAATGGAAGGGAGGATCATTTTCTTGACTATTCTCTAGAGCCAAGCTTGAGAGTCCAAGTATTTTTTGGCAAAAGGCACAGCAATTCCTCTACTATGCCACCTGCTTACTGTACTCTTATGGTAACAAAATATTTCACAACAGCCTGTGACAGTTCCTAAACTAATTCCCTGCCACTGGATGGGGAGCATTTTTACATTAGTGTAGTGTGATCATTTCTTAGATAAGCGAATGGATTTAGAGAGGTAAAGTCTCTTGAGCGGAGTTATACAGTAATGAAATGACTGTCATATGAATCTAAGAAGGAGTTTCCTCCAGGTTTTGAAGGCTTTGGACTCTTCTGGTTTTCTGACTACCTGGATAAGAAAGACTATTTCCTTTTTGACTTCCAAAGGTTACTGCCCTGGGCTTCAGGTCTTCTTTTGCTTCAAAAGTTTTTAATGTTTTGGACTTTTTTTGAGTATCATCTTTTTTTTAAAAGTTTTTTTTTTTTTTGCTAGGCAATGGGGTTAAGTGGCTTGCCCAAGGTCACACAGCTAGGCCATTATTAAGTGTCTGAGGTCGGATTTGAACTCAGGTCCTCCTGACTCCAGGACCGGTGCTCTATCCACTGCACCACCTAGCTGCCATGTAAGAATCATCTTACCCATAACCTTTCTCTTTTAGATTCGCCATCATTCATCTAACTGTTCCACTTCTGTTCAGTCACTCACTCTACAGCAGCAATGAACGTGCCTCTTATGTGCCACACTCCATGATGGGGGAATCTAAAATCACTTCTTTCTGCTCAGAACTCACTTCTCCATTTCTACTTCTTCCTTATTTCTCCTACAGCTGAAATCATTCATTATGACCTTTTTTCTTCTTTACTTCATACTTCAAAACTACTCTACATTATCCCCTATCTTCCTTTTCTCTAAATATTGATAATGAAGGATACTTTTTGTCAAGACCAATCCCTGATCTTATCTTCCAGGTCTCTTCTGGAAGAATCTCTCTCTCTCTCTCTCTCTCTCTCTCTCTCTCTCTCTCTCTCTCTCTCTCTCTCTCTCTCCCCCCCCCCCAGCTATCATTCTATATTTTTCTACTTTTTAAAGCTAAATTCTTAGAAAAAAATCCACCTGGGGAAGATGGTAGAGTAAGGCAAGAAATTACTTGGCTTTCCCCAATTTTCCCACAAATAATATAAAATAATGCCTCAAAGTGGCAAAGTAGAGCGGCAGAAATAGTTAAAAGTTGGGGTAAATCAGTTGTTAAGCCTAAGACAATTTGGGAAGATGCTAAGAAAGACATGACCTCTCAGGGTGGCAGTCAGGTAGAAATCACTGCAGTCTAGATACCTCTCAGCGGATACCCTGAATCAACTAAAAACAAGCCCAGGGAAGTTGTGTTAATGCTTGTCTCAGTTTCTTTTTTTTTAGGTTTTTGCAAGGCAGTGGGGTTAAGTGGCTTGCCCAAGGCCACACAGCTAGGTCATTATTAAGAGTCTGAGACTGGATTTGAACCCAGGTACTCCTGACTCCAGGGCCGGTGCTCTATCCACTGCACCACCTAGCCACCCCAGCTTTAGTTATTTTCATCCTATGGAGAATATGGGGGTCAGAATGATGTTGGGGAGAAGTTTTCAGGATTCTCAACCAGTGCAGGATTCATGGGCCCAGTTTGAGGCTGTGGGCAAAGAGGATTGAGTACATGCTGATGAATGCCCTCATAGAGTCGCGGTGTTTTGCTATCTATGTTCACTTGCAGGAGAGTGAAATCACTGGTTTTGGTTTCAGCTCAGAGGGATCGGCTGAAGCTTGCAGCTTCTGTAGGGAGGAAGAGGATTTGCAGTGACAGTGTTGTTGAGGGCCCTGGTCATGGTGAAGAGGGGTACCTGACGGCAGAAAAAAACAACTCAAAAAAAAATAAAGTCTGAGACATTATCCCCTGAACCTCAGGACTACAGTCCGTCTCTAACATAAAGTTAACAGCCAAGAAATAGTTCACTAAAAAAAGTGACTAAGCAAAGATAGAAGAACCCAGGTATAGGCTTCTATGATGATAGGTTGATCGGGATTCAAACTCGGAAGAAGTGAAGTCAAAATAACTTCTTTTAAAATCTTCAAAGAAACATCTAAAATATTTACAAGTCCAAAAAGAATTCTTAGAAGAGTGTAAAAAGGACCTTAAAAATCATATAGGTTGAAGAAAAATTAGGAAAAAATATGAGTAATTAAAGAAAGTCAAGAAAATGATGAAAAGGAAGACAACAATTGGAAAAACTTAGCGAAGAAAATAATTCCTTAAAAATTAGAATTAGGCAAGGAGAGACTAATAACTTCATAAGACACCAAGAAATAATCATTAAAAATAAAAAATAGAAGAGAATGTAAAATATATTTTGAAATATATGAAAAATCAAAATATATTTTGAAAATATCAAAACTATTTTGAAAATGATTGACCTTGAAAAGATTGAAGAAAGACAGTATAAGAATTGTTAGACTACCTGAAAGTTATTCTTTTAAAAAAGAGGCCAGACTCTACTTCCAAAAACTAAGTTGTCCTGAAATTTCAGAACTAGAAGGTAAAATAGAAATGAAAACAAATCTTCCAATTACCACCTGAAAAAAATTTCAAGATGAAAAATCACAGGAACATTATCGCTAAATTTGGAAGCTCTCAGGTCAGGGAGAAAATACTACAAACAATAAGAAAACCATTTAGATATGGTGGAGCTACGGTTAGTATAACACAAGATTCAGCAGCATCTACAATAAAAGGCTGAAGGACAATGGAAGTTGATATTCTGTAAAGGAGCTGCCACCAAAAATAAATTACCCAACAAAACTGAGTGAAATCCTGCAAAAAAAAAAAATGGAAATCTAATGAAATAAAGGAGTTGCAGAAGGAGTTGCAGATATTCTTGAAGAGAAGACTAGTACTGAAAAGAAAATTTGGCCTATAAGAATCAGGAGAAACATAAGGTAAGCATAAAATTCTAATTATAAAGGATTAAATATGACTACTTTAATACTAATTATTACTTAAATACTGATTACCACTTAATATTAACAAACCTACTTTCTTATTACTTAAATGGGAAAATGTTATTTGTTAACCTTAAGAATTTTATCACTACTTGGGTAGTTTGAAAGAACATACATAGATAGAAGGCTTGCAGTTGCACCGAATATGCTAGAGTGATCCAAAAAAATAAAATCAGCTAGGGAGAGGTAAAGTGGAGCAATTATCCCATACAAACAAGGTATGAATAGCAGAACAATTAAAGTGGAGGTCAGAAGGGTTGGAGGACTGGTAATTCTGGAATCTTATTCTCTTCAGAATTGGGTTAAAGAAAGAAATAGGGAATTAAGGGGGAGATGTAAAGGAGGGACTCTTAGAAGGGTGGACAAAGGGAGGATAAAGGGAGGATTTTTAGAAGGAGTATGGATTAGGGAGGAAGTGGGAGAAGAAAATTAGAGATCTGAAAATAAATAGGATAAAAAGATTGAAAGAGAAAGATAAACAGTGAGGAAAAGAAGATAAAGAGAAATACTTTGAGTATGGATGGGATGAAGTCACCCCCAAAGGGAAATGGATAGTAGAATGGATTCAAAACAGAATCTGATAATGTGCTGTTTACAAGAAACACATTTAAAAGTGAGACACATGCATACACATAGATTAAAAACAAAGACCTAGAATAAAATTTATTATACTTTAGTACACACAAAAAAGAAGGGGTAGCTATCATGATCTCAGACAATGTTAAAACTAAAATAAATTGGAGTGGCCAGGTGGTGCAGTGGATAGAGCACTGACCCTGGAGTCAGGAGTACCTGAGTTCAAATCTAACCTCAGACACTTAATAATGACCTAGCTGTGTGGTCTTGGGCAAGCCACTTAACCCCATTGCCTCGCAAAAAGAAAAAACCCTAAAAAAAACTAAACTAAAATAAATTTAATTAAAAGAGGAAACAGGAAAACTGCATTATGACAAAAGGTACCATAAATAATGAAATAATATCATTGCTAATCCTATATGCTTCAAATACTATAGCATCCAAATGTTTAAAAGAAAATCTTAATGAATATTAGGTGGAAATGTATAGTAAAACTATAATAGTGAAGAGCTTCAACCTTCCCATCTCAGAACTTGATAAATCTAACCAAAAAAAAAATGAGAAAGAAGTCAAGGAACAGAATCTTAGATACACTAGATATGAGAGATATTTGGAAAAAAAATTGATTGTGAATAGGAAGGAATATATCTGTTTCTTAGCAGTACATGATACCTTTACAAAAATTGGCCATATATTCATAGTTAAATGCAGAAAAGCAGAAATATTAATGAATCCTTTAACATCATAAAGCAATTAGATAATGTTAATATAGTTTTATGTATATGGATAATTGCTTAATATGATTTTTAAAGAGAGAAGAAAACCTGAATCATTAGTATCAAAAAATGAAAAGGATGTATATAGCACTTATGAAGATGAAATCAAAGTAACTATTAGGGGTTATTTTGATCCATTAGAAAAATACAATCTACTTAGATTAATAGAGAAAACAGAATATCTAAATAAGCCTTTTTAGAAAAAGAAATTGAACAGGCCTAAATGAGCTTCCTAAGGGGGAAAAGCCATCAGAAATAGATGAATTTGCAATATTAGTTTGAGTCATAATTTTAAGGTTTTTTGATCTATTGTGGAGAGAGCGACTGAGAAGGGCTGTTTTCCTGCTGCTATCTTGGCTCTGCCCCACTCCTCAACTTTTGAATTTGCAATATTTAATAAATTATTTGGAATAATAGACAAAAGAGTCCTACCAAAGTTCTTTTAAGAAACAAATATGGTACTGACACATAAAACAGAGAAAGAAAAATTATAGACCAATTTCATTGATGAGTATGGCTGCAAAAATCCTAAATAAAATACTAGCTAGGAGACAACAACAATATATAGTAAATATTATACTTTGTGACCAAGCAGGACTTATACTAGCAATAAGGAATAGTTTAGTATAAGGAAAACAATGTAATTTATTATATTATTATCAAAAATAATAAAAACCATATGATTATATCAATAGAGGCAGAAAAAGCCTTTGGCAAAATACAATACTCATTCCTACTTTAAAAAATACTTGAAAGCATAGACACAAATAGATCTTTTCTTTAAAATGATAAGAAACAAATAATTCAAGGCATCACGAGCATTTATAATGAAGATAGTTAGAAGCCTTCCCAATAAGATCAGGAGTGAAATAAGGATGCCTATTATTATCAATATTATTACATATTGTATTAGAAATGCTAGCAATAGCAATAAAAGAAAAAGGAATTGAAGGAATTGCATGGGAAATGAGGTAATAAAATTATCTCCTTTTGCAGATGATATGATGATACACCTGGAAAATCCTAGAGGTTCAGCTAAAAAGCTAACTGAAATAATAATTTTTAGCAAAGTAGCAGAATGTAAAAATAAACCCACATATGTCATCAGCATTTCTATATATCAGCAGCAAAACCCTGCAAGAATTGATAGTAATAGATGCTGCTTATAAAACAACCATGGACAGTATAAAATACTTGAGAGGATACCTGATAAGACAAACCTAGGAACTACATGAGCATAATTATAAGCATTTTTATACAAATAAAATAATTGAAGAAATAATCATTATTTATTGGTGGTAGAGTCAATAAAATAAAAATGATAATTCTACTTAAAAGAATCTAGTTGTCATTCCGATTATTTTATTGAGTTAGGAATATAATAACAAAATTCATT
Organism: Macrotis lagotis; assembly: GCF_037893015.1. Lineage (NCBI taxonomy): Eukaryota > Metazoa > Chordata > Mammalia > Peramelemorphia > Peramelidae > Macrotis > Macrotis lagotis. The sequence goes on from NC_133665.1 coordinate 188,006,939, forward strand.
TCAAAAGAACAAAAAGTCAAGAATATCAAAGGAATTAAGGGACAAAAGTAAAGAAAGGAGGTATAACAGTACCAGATCTTAAATTGTAGGGGTGGCTAGGTGGCGCAGTGGATAGAGCATGGGCCCTGGAGTCAGGAGGACCTGAGTTCAAATCTGGTCTCAGACACTTAATAATTACCTAGCTGTGTGGCCTTGGGCAACTCAACCCCATTGCCTTGCAAAAACCTAAAAAACAAACAAACAAAAGTTGTATCATAAAGAAGTAATTATCAAAACTATCTGGTACTGGCTAAGCAGTAGAAATGTGGATCAGGGGAACAGAATAGAGAAATATGTAGAAATTTAACTTTGGGATAAGAATTCATTTTATGTGTAAAAATTTAGGGGGCAAAATTGGAAAGCAGTTTGGCAGAAAATAGGTATTAAACCACTATCTTACACCATTGCCAAGATAAGATCAAAATGGATACGTGACCTAGATAGAGAGAAATTATAAGTTAATTGACTTAATTTTTTACTTATCAAATTATGGATAGAAGAATCTATGAATGGGGTGGCTAGGTGGCACAGTGGATAGAGCACTGGCCTTGGAGTCAGGAGGACCTGAGTTCAAATCCGACTTCAGACACTTAATAATGACCTAGCTGTGTGGTCTTGGGCAAGTCACCTATCACCATTGTCTTGCAAAAAAAAAAGAAGAATCTATGAATAAAGAAGAGAGAGAGAGAACATTATGAGATACAAAATGGATAATTTTGAATACATTAAATCAAAAAAGTTTTGTACAAAGAAAACCAATGGAGTAAAGATTAGAAGGAAAGAAATAAATTTGGGGAAACTTTTTAATAGATAATTTTTCTGATAAACATCTCATATATAGAGAGAATTTGTTAAATTTATAAAAATATAAGTCATTCCCCAATTGTTAAATGGTCAAAGGATTGGAATAGGAAGTTTTGGAGGAAGAAATCAAGGCTATCTCTCTAGTCATATAAAAATGCTCTAAATCTTGTTTGATGATATCTGTCCTTCATTTTGAAGAAGACCATGACATCAGGGAGGTGCTACCAGAACAAGCATATGAATTGGATGTGTGAGAGAGGGAGATACCAGCTTCACTTTCTCCTCCAGAGTCATCTGGATCCAGTGATCTATCCATCAGGCCTTGGATACTAGAAGGTGCAGTAGGTAATTCATCAACTTTGAAGTCAGGAGGATCTGAGTTCAAATCCAACCCTGATTGCTTTGCATTCATTAGAGAAGTGTAAATTAAAATTTATCCCACCCTTATCAGATTGGCTAAAATGATAGAAGGGGAAAATGACAAATGTTGGAGGGAATATGGAAAAATTGAGACACTGATACACTGTTGATGGAACTATGCACTGATTCAACCACATTGGAGAGCTAATTGGAATTATGACCAAAGAGTTAAAAAATTATGTATAACTTTTTTTTTAGGTTTTTACAAGGCAATGGGGTTAAGTGGCTTGTCCAAGGCCGCACAGCTAGGTCATTATTAAGTGTCTGAAGCCGGATTTGAACTCAGGTCCTCCTGACTCCAGGGCCGGTGCTCTATCCACTGCACCACCTAGCTACCCCCTATGTATAACTTTTTTTTTTGAAGTTTTTGCAGGGCAAATGGAGTTAAGTGGCTTGCCCATATGTATAACTTTTTGACCCAGAAATACCAGTATTACATATTTTCCCCAAGGTGATCGTGGAAAAAGTAAAAGAATTTTCATTTTCTAAAATATTTTAGTAGCTCTCCTTGTGGTGGCAAAGAGCTGGAAAAATTTCCTATCAATTGGAGAACAAGCAATGTATATTATCATGTGATATATATAATTATTTTTGGGTTTTTTTTTTTTTAGGATTTGCAAGGCAAATGGGGTTAAGTGGCTTGCCTAAGGCCACACAGCTAGGTAATTATTAAGTGTCTGAGACTGGATTTGAACTCAGGTACTCCTTGACTCCAAGGCTGGTGCGTTATCCACTACGCCACCTAGCCGCCCTGTGATATATAATTATTATAGAACATTACTGTACTGTAAGAAATGATGAGTATGTTGATGTTAGAAAAAATGAAGACTGGCTTTAAATAATGAAGAGTCAAATGAGTAGAACCAAGAGAACTTTGAATAGTGTGACAATAATATTGTTTGAAGAATAACGGAATGACTGAACTATTCTGAGTTTTATATATATCCAAATCAATGACAAAGGACCTATGAAGGAAGATGCTATTCATCTCCAGAGAAAGAAATGATAAGTAGAAACAGGCATGATATGGTTTTACATATCTATATCTTTGTCTGTTTATCTGTCTATCTGTTCATCCATTCCTCTGTCTCTGCATCAAATGGTGGCCTTCTCTAATATGGCATGAGGTGGGAGGGAAGGAGGGAGACAGTTTGGAACTTAAAATGTAACCAGAAAATTTTAATTTAATTAAAAAAAGAAGGAAAAATCTAAGTTAATTACCTCTAAATCTTCCTTTTCCACTCACTTCCCAGGACTTCAAATTCTGCCATTAGACTTCATCATTTGATAAAAAAAAGGTTTCTTTCTAGGATTATAGTTATTTCCCAGTTGCCTTTTCTCAATTCTAATCCTTTTTTACCTCTTTGTAGAATCTGACTCTAATGATGAGCCCCTTCACCTGGATGCACTCTTTCCCTTGTTTGCAATGCAGCTTTTCTCTGGGGCTTCTCTCCATCTGACTATTCCTGAATTTTATTCTTCACTGGTTCATCCATTTCCTGCTTAGCCATGGGTGTCTCTGAAGTTCTGTCTTGGTCCTTTTGTTTCCCTTTCTCAATAGCTTCTCTTGGTAACATTACCTGTATGGGTTGTTATTAACTTTTTCTTTTAGGTTTTTGCAAGGCAATGGGGTTAAATGACTTACCCAAGGTCACACAGCTAGGTAATTATTAAGTGAACTCACATTTGAACTCAGGTTCTCCTGACTCCAGGGCTGGTGCTCTATTCACTGCACCACCTAGCTGTCCCTAGTCTTTTAAATATATATATATATATATATATATATATATATATATGTATATATATATATATATATGTATATATATAAAACCCCTGCCATTGATATCTTTTTTGAGTACCATTTCTACATCACTAGCAGTATGTCAGATCTTTTTAGATTTTTTTTTACAAGGAAATGGGGTTAAGTGGCTTGCCCAAGGCCACACAGCTAGGTAATTATTAAGTGTCTGAGACCGGATTTGAACCCAGGTACTCCTGACTCCAGGGTCGGTGCTTTATCTGCTGCGCCACCTAGCTGCCCCAATGTCAGATCTTTTTAACCTGATGTCATGTAGGGATCTCAAATTTAACATGACCAAAGTGGAACATGTTCTTTCCCCCCAAATCATCCCTTTTCCCAAACTTCCCCCTCCTTTTGCTGACCTACCATTTTACTAGTTTCTATATTCTCAACCCTAGAGTCATCATGCTTTCCTCACTCTCAACTCATAAATACAATTTGTCATTAAATCTGGTCTTGCCTTATTATTTTCATACTTGAAAAATATCCAAAAAAAAGAAAATGATCTGGGTCAAAGAAGGCAAGACCATCTCAGGTACAATGGAAGCTGCTTTTAGAAACCCCTCCATTAAATAGAAAAGACTCCTAGAATGAGCTCATGGGAGTGCTAGGTTGAGTCCCTAGTACAAACGTAATGTTCTCAGGGTCTTCAAGTACCCACCTGAAGGTCCATGATGTGTGGAAGGTCAGAGGTCTCCAAGCTGATTCATCTGTCCATGGTACTAAATAAAATGGTGGAATAGGTTGGGGCTAATAAGATGGAAACTCCTTGAGAACAAGGACTGGGTCATTTTAATCTGTGTATTCAAGTACCCAGCCTGTGACTGCATTCACAAATCTTTGCTGAATTTGTTTATTATAACAAAATGTAAACTTGGAGCAGCACTTTACCCAGATTACCTTTTATGTCTATTTATTGCATATTTTTCTTCTCCTTTCTCTTTTTTTCCCTTTCCTAGCATGTATTTTGGACTTTATCAAAGGAGATTTATTGATAAAAAGTGGAAATAGGAAACTTTTGCTTATTTAAAGTAGTTCACCATGTTATTTGTAGGTATTTTTTCTGCTAATATGTATATCCACTGTTTTCCCCAATACTGTGTAAGCTCTATGACAGACTGGAACTGTTCCCTTGTATCCTCAGCACTTGATGCATAGGAGACTATTAATAAAAACTTGGTGACTGTTAGAAAACTTGAAATAATACTCACAGAGCATTTCCTGGAACTTTCTCACATTTGTCCCTAACAAATAGAGCCAGGGAAATAAGTTTTGCATATGGGAAAACTAAGGCTTGGAGAGGTCACATGATTTTTTAATTTTTGTTTTTTTGCTAGTCATTGGGGTTAAGTGACTTGCCCAAGGTCACAGAGCTAGGTAATTATTAAGTGTCTGAGGCTGGATTTGAACTCAGGTCCTTCTGACTCCAGGGCTGGTGCTCTATCCACTGTCCCACCTAACTGTCCCAGAGGTCACATAATTTAATTGTCCATGGTCACAGCTCTAGGAAGTATCTGATGTGACATCTGAAGCCAGGGCTCCCTGTCTCCTGAGCCAGGCTGCTCTGCCTCCTCAGTGAAATCCAATAAATAAGGTCTGTCTTGGCTTTCCACTAAGGAGGTTTAGTTTATTTTTTAATGCTATTTTATTTTAATTTTTTCCAATTACATGCAGAGATAGTTTTCAACATTCCTCTTTTTGTAAGCTTTCGAGTTTTACATTTTTTCCTATCCTCCCTTCCCTTCCCCTTCCCATGACAGCAAGTAATAAAGGTTATATATGTACAATCCTTTTTAACATTTCCATATTAGTCATGTGAAGAAAGAAGAATCAGAACTAAAGAAGAGAAAATCCATGAGAAAGAAAGAAAAAACAAAGAATGAGTTTTAAAAAGTGAGGATAATCTGCTTTAACCCGCATTCAGACACTGTGGTTTTAATTTGGATGTCGATGCCATTTTTAAGGAGGTTTAGTTATGAGCTTTTGCAACTGGGTGACTGGATAAATCACCTCTGGTCTCCAGGTTCCTCTTTTATTAAATGGATGAATTGGGCTCAAGGACCTTCAAGGTCTCTTACAGTGTTAAAATTGTATCCTGTGACCAGTCATTTGCTTCTGTCCCAAATAGCACACTTACTGGCCACACAGAGGTCTGAACTCTTGTAGAGACATCCGTCCAGAGACTTCTTTTCTCTGTACAGAATTCCCACCCAACCAAGAACCTGTCTAATTTTCTCTTGCAATTTTATTTTCCTTGATATATTGAAACAGAAAAATGTTCCCAGGAACACTCAATTCAACAGACATTTATTAAATACTGAGAGTCAGCTAGGCGGCACAGTGGATAGAGCAGGGGCCCTCAGATCTGGCCTCAGACACTTAACAATTATTGTGTGACTCTGGGCAAGTCAACTTAAGCCTCAATCCCACACATCCAGGGCCATCTTCAGTTGTCCTGATTTGTTTCTAGTCACTGGATCCAGATGGCTCTGGAGGAGAAAATGAGATTTGTGACTTAGCACAGCCCCACCTCACTCAAATCCATTTATGGACATGTCATGGCTTCACCTCTCCGATATCAGGATCTTTTTTGAGAACAGAGGACAAACACCATCACTAAGAGTTGGGCAATGGGCAATGGACTAGGGAGAGAGAGGGGGAAACCCCCATTAGCCCAGAAACTCCAGGAACTTATATCAGAATGGCAAAACCACCTATACATAGATAAGTAACCACATTTAATTAAAGTAATTGGTGGGGGGAGAAGGGAAAGCATGCCCAATCGGAGGGATCGGGGTGAACTTCCTAAACGAGGGCACACTGAATGTGCAAAGAACATTAGAGATTCTCCAAGATTGGGGTAAGATCAGGGGTAGGGAGACAATCTTTGCAAGGGAATGGAGGCTGGAGAGAAGGTAATAAGAATAGCTGGTAGGCTTTAAAGCCAGTTCAGTATGAAGCAACATACTTGGAATGACTTGCTTTCAGTGTTTGGGAACACTACGGAGAGGGCACGTTCTTCTCTTGTCCCTAAGAGAATAAGATGGAGGACTTTGGGGAAAGGAATTGTTCTTAGCTCATTTGTGTCTTTAGTCCACCAACAATGATGAAAAGGGACCTTCCAGAAAGTTGAAACAGGAAGAGAGAATAGGGATGCTCAGAGAATGAGAAGAATGGAGAACTGGAAGGCATCTTGGGGATCAACTGGTAACAGTGTGCTCAGTTTTTAGGTGGGGAAATTGAAGCCCATGTTAGGAGGTGAACATCTCTTGTTTCTGACCATGAAAGTAGCCAGGAGTAGGACTCAATTGTCCTTAACTCCAATGCTGTACTTGTTACATCAAACTGACTCTTGAGGAAGGTGCTTCCTTGCTTCTTCAGTCAGGAGTGGGGAAAAGACAGCTCTAAGAGGGATATGCCACTGATATAAAGAGTGTGTGTGTGTGTGTGTGTGTGTGTGTGTGTGTGTGTGTGTGTGTGTGTGTGTGTGAGAATAGCAGAGTTCCAAGTGCTTCTAATCCCATCTTTCTCCCTTTATTCAAAATATTAAATCCCTTTAGTAGTAATTCGTCATTCTAGAAATAAAAGGAATGAAATATTTAAGCAATTCTCTAACTTCTGTTATGTCACCCAGGGAGGCAGCTAGGTATAATAGGGAAAAAACTGGTCTTAGAGCAGGCAAGATTGGCTCAACTCTAAGATCCATTGGTCATGTAATTCTGGGGCAGCAGCAAGACGGCAGGTGGAGAGCAGTTAGTGAGCCGACCCATGGCATCCCTTAACTTCTCAGGCAACTGAGATTCTCCATGAGAGCAGAGCAGACAATCTACTCTGGGAGAAGGCAACTAACTACTTCCTTATTGGGAGCTATGCCAATGGAATAACTGGTAGAGACGGGATGGCAGCCTTCTTGCCTTGTTTGTTGAGTATGGTTGAATGGAGCTTCTTTTTCAACTCTGGGATGGATGAGATTGCCACTGAGCTTTCTTGCAGTTCAGAGATTCTATCCAAAAAAGATAAACACCATCCAACTCTGGTTAGTGGCCTCCTCATCAGCCTACTGAAGCACTCAACTTTCCGTTAAGTATATCAGGATCATAGGGAAGGTTTATCTCTTTTGGAGCACTTTCCCTGAAAGTCTATGTCCACCACAGGGTGTTGATATGGGTTTGAATCCCACTTTAGATACTATCACAAACTTATTTTTTTAAAAATTATCCTGTGAAGTGATATCAAGGTTCTTTGTTCTCCACTGGGGGGAGGTGGAGATTCAGAATTGGCATACTTCCTGCCAGCTTTGTATGGGACAGCCACATGCAGCATCTAGGGCCACTGTGAACTTTTCAAGTTGCAAGGATCCTGTCATTGCAGTGAGGCTGTTTCACAGCTCAGTTTTCCAATCACAAATTCCCGGTATATAAGAAGAACCTCTTTCAGGTGCCTTGCAGCCAAATTTAGTCTACTGAGATCCTCAGAGTGGGGATGGAGCTGGACCCAACCCCTTGGAGTTTGCTTAGCTCTTATGACTCATGAAAGAATGTCAGAGGAACAAGAATCTTATCCACTGTAGGCATTCAGGAAATGCTTGTTTATAGCAGAATGGAAACTCATTGAGGGCAGGAATGATTTCATTTCCCTCTTGGTATCTCCAGTGCCTACTACTCAGATGGGTGCTGTTTTTTTTCTGGACCAGATCTTTAATTTCATACAGGTAAGAATTCCCTCTATTAATGCGGATCAACATTTCTCAAACATAGAATCATAGAGAGCTTTCTAGAACATTAAAAGTTTGAGTCTTTCTAGGGTCGCATCTAGGGTCACACAACCAATACGCATCAAAGGTGACATCTGAACCTAGGTCTTCTAGACTCTGAGATGAACTCTCCAGTCACCATACCACACCACACATATTTTGTGCTTAATAAACATTAATTTATTTCCATGAGTCCCCCCTACCCCTGCACAGCTCCATGACCCTGGACCTCAGAGGCAGAAAACAATTTTGATTGAGGACATCCTTGCAGATAACCTTAAGATGAGTCACTAGTCAGAATTTTTGGCCAAATTAATTTCAAAAGCCAGATTGGTTATCCCCTACTAAATCACCACATCTTACTTTGATTAGTGACTCCCATCACAGTCTGGGCTGCCTCAAGAGATGGGAGAGTCACATCTTATTGGAGGTCTTCAAGCTGGATGACACCCTTTGGGAATGTTATGGTGGGACTTTTGCATAGAGGTTGGATGAGCTGGTGGGTGACCTTCTTTCCAGATCTGAAATGCCCTGATTCTTACAATTGTGGACCAATTTCATTACACATGGAAAACAGGAATAACCCACCTCATCTCATAGAGTTCTTTGAAATATTGTATCATTCCTTCCTCTTTCTTCTTTTGCAAACAAATATTCATCAGTCATGTTTATAGACTACAGTTAAAATCCTAACTGTAGAAGCCAGATGAAGTAAGATACATTTTATAGACTTTACAGCTTTAAATGCATATGAGGCATTTTTTTTTACCATCAACCTATGGAGCCATCACCAGGGACTGGAATGTCCTTCCACTATACACGATGGGAATGCCCTTCTGCTCTATTCTCAGCTATCACACAGTAACTGACAGAATATTGATGTGGCTGCTTTGGCAATGAGAAGCTTTGCCCTTCTGCCCAAATCCTCTTCAAACACCAATGTAGGTGCCACCCTGGAGCTATGGCTTGCAGTGGCTAAGCATAAGAAAGCAAACCTTGGATAGTAAAGTGCTAGGAAACACAATCTGCAGAGGACTGAGGCCATGCCACGTTTGGAGGATGGGGGTTGTATGGTCTTGGGTATACACCCAAAGGAGACTTGGGACCCCATCATAGCTGAAAGTCTTTGATTGGGGAAACTTGTCAGCTCACACCCTCTGGGGTTTTGGTCGCTTTGGGGCACTCCTGGCTTTGATGCTCTTTTGAGGTCCCGCAGGACGGGGTGCTACGGGTTTTCCCTTGGGCTTGGGAGGGCCACTGCGGCTGGTCCGCCCAGCAGTTCGTTTCTGCGTTGTTGTTCGAAGCTGCTCTTGTAGCCTCTCTTCCCATTGCTGGAGAGAAAGTTTGGAAACATAAGCATGAAGGTTATTTACTAGTCAGAGGGTGACTCTCTTTTCCACAAAGTCAAGAACATGGCCTCTACCCCCACGTTTGTTTGCTGCTCATAGTTCCTTTTCACTTATTTACAGTTTCACAACTTATGATCCGAAAGGTCAAGATTTCTCAGAGTCTGACCTTTGGGAAAATGGGGGCACTGCCATCTCTTAGACTATGCTAAAGATTGTTCCTTAGGAAACCTCACTAGATATCTGAATTCCACACATCCCTAAGATATCCATGGGAAAATATCAGGGAAATCAGGAATTTGAAAACTTGACATTTATTTTATCAATTTCTGACTGAAACAGCTTTTCTTTGAAACACGAATGTAAAAATTCCTCATCTGAAAAGGACTGAGATAAGCTTCACTAGTTTGCCAGAACAGTCCATGCCACAAAAGAGAGTTGGTATGTTATGGACATCCCTTGGCATCCTTGGAGATTTTCTGTCTGTGGCAATTTCACCCATCCAGGCACCCATATTTGCCCTTGGAGGTGCTGGACAGCTCTATCAGTTCATCCACTGTTATGTATGTGGTTGCTATTTAATAAAAATATGTTGAAACAAGTCAATGTTTTTTTTTCTAGGTTTTTGCAAGGTAAATGGGGTTAAGTGGCTTGCCCAAGGCCACACAGCTAGGTAATTATCAAGTGTCTGAGACTGGATTTGAACCCAGGTACTCCTGACTCCAGGGCCTGTGCTCTATCCATTACGCCACCTAGCCACCCCTTGTCAATGTCTTTTTAAAACGAAAGAGGGAGACTAGCTCAGAAAATTCCAGTTAGCTGCCAGTTGATTCAGATCAACCAAAGAAGTCACAGAATGACCTGGGAGAGCCTCTTGGGCCCCTCTTTCCTCTTCCTACAGATTCAGCTCTAGAGTCTGCCTGTCTCTGATATGTGCTGGCCATGCTACCCAATAAGAATGACTGAGTGAAGTCCTGGAGAAGATGAGTTTCAGAGAAGATGCTGACCTGCACTGGCAGTCCTCATCCCTACAGTACTCTAGGCAGTATGTGGGATAGTAGGGACATAGCTGCTTCATGTCAGACTAGAGATTTCAATCTGTTCTCTGTCCCTTAAATCACACTATCTCTCCAAAGTAGGCTCCTGTCACAAGTGGGTAATTCGGGAAGTACAAGAGTCATGGAGTCTATAAAATATCAACTCTATAAGATACCACCTCCCTCCAAACCCACATACACCCCTCATATCTCCATAGACCTCCCCATTTAGACCCCTTATACACCCAATACATATATTACACTCAAAAAACAATTCACAAGCCCCCAGTATACACCCAGATTCTCCTATCTCCTCCCTTCCCCCACTCCCCTTCTCACTGACAAAAGATTCTGGTAATACTTACAATAAACCTTTTCCCCAGTTGGTCTCTCCATTTTTCTACCAGACAATTCTCAAGAAGCATCATTCTGAAAAAAAAATGGTGGATTAAAAAAAGTATCATGAATGTATTTGTAAAGCTACACCGACTGTGGACTCGATTCCTGCAATACTTTAAATACGCAAGATGCTTTCCAGCTTATCCCATACTCAATAGCAGCCTTGTGAGGTAGGTGTGCTTTCCTCTTATGAGGAAACTGAGGCTGAAAGAGCTAGGGTCACTTGACCAGGTTCAAACTCAGGTTTTCTTGACTAGTCATTCCAACCAAGCCCTTCCCACTTTCCCATATTTGAGGGTCTGGAATCCTGGGACCTGCTATTCATTTCCCCTTGTATCTTCTCTTTTATGGGTACTGATCTATGTCCATGTTGTCTCCTCTAACAAGACACAAGCTCCCTGGGCATAGGAGTGGTTTCATTATTTTTGTCTTTGAATTCCTAGAGCTAACCCACAGTATGGCTAAGGTTATTAATTGATCGATACAGAACAAGGAAGGCATTCATGTGGGATAAAGCAAATCAGAGAAGGCTTCTTGGAGGAAGTACTAGCTAAGGCAACTGAGTAAGATTTTTATTGTTTTTGAATGTATTATAATGAATTAAGTTATATTAATTATAATTAAATTGCATCACTCAATGATTACTCAAAGCTTTCCACTATATGATCAGTCAACTGATAAGCATTTATTAAGTGTCAACTATATACTGTACATGATGGTAAGTTGCAACAAAAACTGAAATCGAAAAAACCCACATGCCTAAACACACATTAACCCTTTTTAAAAAATTTAAAAATGCAAGGTTAAAATTTCAGTATCTATATTCTCCTTGATCTGCATTCCTGCCTATGCCTACCTGGAACGCCATTCATAGCACATGATGAGAACGTCTTGGTGGGGCAGGATATGTGGACACTGGCAGGAAGAGTTAGTCACAAGAGGCACCTGAGTCCGGGGAATGGGTGATAAGGACTTGAATATTTCCTTTACATCCACCACAGTGGTGACTTCATGGCAGCCACTCCTTTGCACAGCTTTGATTTTTGCATGAATCACTGAAATTCAAAAGACATCATGAGCAGTGCTGCAATCCTTATGCATTTGATTCCCATCTCTTTGCTGATGAGTCTTCAATCTACCTATCCTTTCCTAAGCTCTCTGCTGCCAACCTACACACTCAGCTCACATCTCCAAGTGTCTTTCAGATATCCTTCAATGGATGTCCAGGAGACATCTTAAGCTAAGCAGGTCCAAAACAGGTCTCATGATCCTTTCCCCTAAACTCTCTTTCCTCCCTACCGTCCTTATTCCTGTAGAGGGCATCATCATGCCTCCAGTCTCTCAGCCTCACCACCTAGGAGTCACTCTCTCAATCACCACAACTCGGTTATGGTCAAGACCTTTGCAAGATGAAACAAGATATTTGCCTGTGCTGTCAGTAGCATCCTCCATGGATTGCTACTGTCCCCTGGAAGCTTGTTGCCCCTACTGTAATACATGTGACTAAACCAAGACCCTTCAGTGGAATGCATCTTAGACAAATGACCTTTTGTCTCTACTCAACTGATGAGGAAACTGGTTGAGCTAACCAAATAATTTATCTAAAAGAACACAACTGGGGGTTAAGTTTGGGAGACCAGAACCCAAGTCTCAACTCTTAGTGTGCTTTTCTCAAATCAATTTCTGTGGAGGGTTGAGGGGTAGAGAGAAGTTGGGAAAGGAAGAGTCCGTGATTATAAACCACTACAGTAGGTTTTTCCCTAGAACCTATTGCCCATAAGGATGACAGCTTATCCCACTCAGATAGTCAAGACCTCAAAGAAATGCTGCTGATGAGTCAAAAAAGGAGATAGATTGTTGGAGGGAAAGGAAGCAGGAAGGAGGAGATGGTGCCCAACTGATGCTTAGGACACCTGGAACAAGGATGATACCAAAGATGAAGACAAAGGAATTTGGGCTTGGGGGAGCATAGATTCCTCTGTTGTGTTACAAAGCTGTGACCTTGGGCAGAAGTAGGTCTCTGGATGTTGAAGGATCAATCACAAACTCAGAGATGGTTGAGACCCAAACAATTCATTTTTAGTAATGAGAAGAGAAGGCATTGAGAATCAAAAAAACTGAAAAACAGCCAAGACCTCAAAGAGATGCTGTTAATGAGTCAAAGAAAGGAGATGGGTTGTTGGGGGGAAAAGTGCAGAAGGAAGGGGAATGACTGAAGATATTCAACTGATGACTGAGACACCTGGTCTTGGGTCCTTTAATAGACTCTTTTTATATCTAACAGGGGACAGCTAGGTGGCACAGAAGATATAAATCCAGGCCTGGAGTCAGAAAGAGCTGAATTTAAATCCAGCCTCAGACAGTTGCAAGACCTTTTCCTTCTCTGTAAAATAAACTGGAGAAGGAAATGACATACCATTCCAGTATCTTTGTCAACCCCACCCCCCCAAAACAAAACAACCCCCCCCCAATGGGTCATAAAGAGTGAAACACGCATGAAAAATGAGTAAAGAACACTATTCAGCAGGCTGTTTAAGTTTCCTTTATAGGAATACCATTTCAGTTGGAAAGAGACAAAGGAGGGGTGTGGTACAAGAGGCTTAATTCAAATACCATCAGTACTTGCTGGCCCTATAATCTTGGGCAAGATATCTCAGTTCCCTGAAGTCCAGTTTCCTCCTCTGTAAAACAGAATAACAACCCTTAAACCACTTATCTCAAAGGTCTATAATGTGAATAAGGGCCTTGAAGGCAAGTCAAGAAACATTTAAACATATTTTATCCTATGTTATATTATCAATCATTATAATAATATAAAGACCATCAAATTATCAACTAATTAAATTATCAATAAAGTGATAAAAATTATTAATAATAAATAATATTAATTATTGTTGTAATTTTAAATATATATCAAGTACTCTGCTATGTCCTAAAGAAAGGCAAAAACCAGGCCCCTGTCCTTTAGGTTTTTCAGTTCCTACTGGGGAGACAATGTGTGAACAAATATATAGCGACAAGCCTCTTGTGAAGTAGATGGAAGGCTTTAGGGTGGGTGGGCTGAAAGGTTGGGGGGAAGGAACTTCCAAAGGCTTCCTTTCATCTTTCTTAATGAATGGTGATCATCCTTGACGAAGCCCTTCTCTCACTGTTCAAAGGAGCAAAAAATTGTACCCGCCATATTTCCTGGAGAACATGTGCAGTTTAAGAAACACAAGGAAAATGTAGAAAAATAAGCAACAGCTTTCAAAAAGCACGTTACCTACTCTTTGTAGGTAGAGATGTGAACATTTTACTTTATGTTCAAATAATGGTGGTAGCATGATAATTGAGTGATTAGGACTAACAAACTTTCCTAGTTAGAGATAGCACAAGTTTCCTCAAACTACTGGGGTCCCATATGACAGTGGTTTTACTCTTAGAATCCCTTTGATTGAGAAAATACACAGTAATGCTGAATTTGGTAATAGCTTTAAAAATGTTTATGTTTGTTAGCACAATCTTATTGATATGTATTTGGAAAGTGCTTGTTTCTATATGTAGATATGTAGTTATATCCAAACTATGTTATTTATTCAGTCTTCAGAAAAAGGTTGACCTGAAAGACCTGAGTTCAAATTTCTGACTCAGATAATTAGTAGCTAGGCAAGTCACTTCATATGTAAGTTTTCTCTTTTTTTTATTTTTATTTTTTAGGTTTTTGCAAGGCAATGGGGTTGAGGGGCCTGCCCAAGGCCACACAGCTAGGTCATTATTAAGTGTCTGAGACCAGAACTGAACTCAGGTCCTCCTGTCTCCAGGGCTGGTGCTCTATCCACTGTTGCCACCTAGCTGCCCCATATGTAAGTCTTCTCACTGGTTAAATGGGGATCACAATAGTGCCAGTAACCAACTCTCTCTCTCTCTCTGTCTCTGTCTCTCTCTCTCTCTCTCTCTCTCTCTCTCTCTCTCTCTCTCTCTCACACACACACACACACACACACACACACACACACTCTCTCTCTCTCTCTCTCTCTCTCTCTCACACACACACACACACACACACACACACTCTCTCTCTCTCTCTCTCTCTCTCTCTCTCTCTCTCTCTCTCACACACACACACACACACACACACACACAACATACACATTTTTTGTTGTTCAGCCATGTTAGTTGTGTCTGACTTTCTATGAGCCCATTTGAGGATCTCTTGGCAAAGATATTGAAGTAGTTTGCCATTTCCTCCTACTGCTCATTTTCCAGGTGAGGAAACTAAGGCAAACAGGGTTAACCGACTTGCCCACAGTCATATAACTAGGGAGTGTCTGAAGTTAGATTTGAACTCAGGGCAATGAGTCCTCCCCAACTCCAGTCCCAGCACTCTAACCACTGCTCCACCTAGTTGTCCTCACACATCTAGACATATCTTTATAAACACATACAGATATCAAATAGAATGCATTTACAATATATGTAGTATAACATTAGCTATACGCCTCTGCACTTCCTATTGTTATTATTACATTCTAACAATATTTTGATAACCTGTACTAGAGCCCCTGGAGGGGTAGAAAGCAGGTAGGAAGTGATATCTGACATCAAGTCAGACCAGTCACCTAGCCGGACCTCTTTAAAAAGGTTAAGCTGCCTACCCAACCTTACTCACAGGACTTTTCTTTGCATTGATTGAGAAATTTGGGGGGAAAGGCCATTTGCCAACAGAAAAGTCCTATACAAATATCTCTAAGGAAAAATCTATTTCTTTTAAATGGAATTTAAAAGTGTTCCAGCTATACAGGTTAACAAGTTTCTTCTTCTTTTTTTAAAGCTATAAGACATGGGTGGCTAGGTGGCACAGTGGATAGAGCACAGGCCCTGGAGTCAGGAGTCCCTGAGTTCAAATCCAGCCTCAGACACTTAATAATTCCCTAGCTGTGTGGCCTTGGGCAAGCCACTTAACTCCATTGCCTTGCAAAAAAAAACCACCCTAAAAAAAGCTATAAGACATACAGATTCCAAATAGGGATAATGCATCTTTGAGAAAGAAAACTATATAGCTTCTACATGGAAACATTTTTTTTGGGGGGAAAGAAGTCTAATGACCCAAGCCAGAGCTGGGACCATCCTCAAAGGAAAGAAAGAAGCCATAAGAAGATAACTGATTGTGTTAGAATGCTAAACCCTGATGCTCAGCAGATTGGGGTTGAATTACATCCCCCCCAAAATAGATGACATGACACATACCAGCTTGATTCTTGAACTAAATTCAACTTATAACCCATGCACTGCCCCCTCCTTTCCTCAGTTGACAAGACTTTCATGGCTACAAGTTTCCCGACCAAGGCTTTGCTATAGTCCAAGTCTCAGAAGCGGTCAGCTCCATCTTCACCCAGCCCCATGACTCACCATAGCTATAGTTCTTGCTCATGTACGTCGCGAGGGTGGGCTTCACCTTTTTACATTTGCACCGGTCTTGAGAAAAGAAAAGCGAGAGGTGAATTTGAAAGCTGCTGTGCCTTTAGTCTGGAGAGGATGAGCAGAAAACTGAACAAAAAAGAACTTACCAGGACTTAGACGCTTGCAGTCAGTATCAAGAGGTCTCTCTTGGACCATCATGTCAGGGGTCATGTCAATCCACTTTGCATCTAGAAAAGGACACAAGCCATATGCTCTGTTTAAACCCAATTCTCTATTGAAAGACCAAACCACTTTTGGATTCTTCCTGGGCAGAATGAACTGGAAAGAGCAGTCTGGCTTATTTTCTTTTTTCTTTTTCTTTTTTTAGGTTTTTGCTAAGCACTGAGGTTAAGTGACTTGCTGAAGGCAACACAGCTAGGTAGTTATTAAGTGTCTGAGGTCACATTTGAACTCAGGTCCTCCTGACTCCAGGGCCGGTGGGTGCTCTATCTACTGTGCCACCTAGCTGCCCCATGGCTTATTTTCTCTTGGGTTTTAATCCCCTAGACTTCTTAGATTCCTTAGAGCCCTCCTCTCACACCATATCTTGCCACCAGTTACCCCAAATTTACACTCTTTCTACCTTTCCCAGGGCTCTAGTCCCAAATCATCTCCACAGACACAATGCAAAGGAAAGGGAAATGACTTTGTTTCAAGTAATAGGGAATGGAAGCAGCTAGACTGGACACTTCACTCCTCCCTCTGCCCCACACCCAGTTCCAGAGTTTCAGAATACAACGGGCTCTCAGATGGCTCTACCAACATTTTAATTTTCAGCTACTTAATAATGATCAAGTGAACCAGAAAATGTCTAAATTCCCTGATGTGTGTCTCTCTTCATGAAAAAACCAGTCAAATCAACTGAGAAATAAACGAGCAATTATTAAGTACCTATGTATGCCAGGCAATAGATAAGCCATCTGCCACTATAAAATCATCTAGAGATTTTAAAAAATATTTCAAGTCATCCAAGTAGAACCTTTAGTGGTCTTTGCTTGGCAGACATTAGTTCAGCTTTAACTTGCTTGCAAAAATGGAAAGAGTACTGGCTGCAGAGTCAGAGGTCTTCTGACACCTGCTATCTGTGGAACTTTGGATGAGGCACTTAAGTTCCCTGGGCCTGTTTCCTCATCTGTCAAATGAAAAGGTTGGGTTAGATCATCTCTGAGATCCCTTTTCCTACAAATCCACGATCATAGGATCTCCAAGAGGTGTGTGATGAGCTGATCCATACGCATTCAGACTGTCAGCAGTTATTCTGTGCTGGTTGTCTACAGAGGACTGTGCTAAATGTTGGGGATACAAAGAGAGCAAAACCAGGCCCTGGTCCCAAGTAGCTTGCCATTCCAATGGGGTGATAACATGGAAATATCTAAATGCACACATGATATATAGAGAGCAGATTTGGAGTGGAGGGTGGAATAAGGGATTGCAAGGGAAGGACCTTTAACTCATTCTGCAAATAAGGGATGAGAGGAAACTGTCCTTAGTATAGAGACAGGAAAGTCTCAGGGACCTTCAGCATCCATTTTTAGTCTTTAGGGGAACTTTCTCTGATGAGACACAAGTATGGCCTTGTCCTTCCTTTCTCTTGTCACCAGCTGAGAAAGGAACCCCCAGGGCTGTCCACACATCAGATAGAATATAAATCCCTGTAGGTTTACGGGAAGGCTATCAGGTGCCAGGAGCCCCCAACCCCCAAGCCTGTTCTGGTGAAGACCACATGGCCATTATCATTATGAGATCCAAGGAGGAAGTATTTAAGGTCTTAGCTGTGTTCTTTTGAATTAGAAACAGAATAAGATGATGCTGTCACATTAAGATTTGTGGCATGCTGTCATATGGAAACCAAAGGCCTTATTATTTCCATTTTACCACTGAGTCTTTAGGGAAGTGTCAGAAAAGGATCCAAAGGCATCTAAGTCTCTAGGAAGCTTGGAAAGCAAGGCCCTTAGGAGAGAGGCTTCTCTTTCCCATTCCCTATTGCTATTCTTTCTTTACTAGCCCTAATTCAAAAGGAGAAAAAGGAAAGAGGACGGGCCAGTATTTCCCAGGCTCTCAGGGCACAGCTCCCTCTTGCAGCTGCCTCCTTTCAGTGTTCTAAGGAAGCTGGAGGGTGGAGCTCCAGGCAAGTCTAAAGTCAGAACCAGGTTTCTCAGCATAGCATTATTTATCCTTTAGAGAGATCTCAGAATGCATGTAGGCTTAAGTTCTTCATTTTTACAGGGGGAGGAAACTGAGGCCCTTTTGCAGTATCATTCCTCTGAAGCTATAAGTGACCCCCAGGCCGTCTAATCAAGGCTCCTCGTATTCCAGGAAAGGAAACTGAGTCTCAGAGTGGGGAAGTGACTTGACTGAGGTCAGGAAGTATGTGACAGAGAGCGGAGGTCCTCCAACTCCAACTCTCTCTCTCTCTCTCTCTCTCTGTCCCTCTCCTCTGTCTGTCTGTCTGTCTGTCTGTCTGTCTGTCTGTCTCTCCCCTCAGACCATGTAGGATGCATTTCACACCAGGTTAGTGAGTGATCGGGTCAGGACCCCTTTCCTATATTCCCCAGGGGAAACCAGGAGCCCAGGCTCTTTTCTGGTGCCAGCCTCTCTGGGGTTTGGGGAGGGGTGGCGGCCGCAGCAGCCCTGCCTCCACTTGCCCCCGCCGGGTCCCTCCCTCACGCCCAGGCCCCCCCCCCCCCCCCCCCCCGCACCTTCGGGCAGGTCGGTGACGATGGCCTCGGGGGAGATGCAGACGCCTCGGTCGTAGACGGGCAGGTCGTCGCAGGCCAGGCTCTCGGGCCAGCTGTGGTTGTAGAGGCGCATGAGGGGCTCGCAGCCGTCCCGGGCGCGCTGGCACAGGGCCTTGCAGGGCCGGATGGGGTCGTGCAGGAACTCCAGGGCGCAGATGGGCGCGTACATGGCGCAGAGGAAGAAGCGCAGCACCGAGCTGCAGTTGGCGTCCACCAGCTCCTCGTACTGCTCGATGGCCAGCACGGCGTTCTCCTGGGTGCTGTGGTGCAGGTGGTTGGGCATGCGGGTCAGGTTCCAGGGCATGGGCCGGCACATGGGGATGCGCACCGGCTCGCAGGGCGCGCCGCGCACCGCCCGGCCCAGGCGCAGGACCAGGGTCAGCGCCGCCAGGCTGCTCAGCAGCATGCCTGCGGCCGGCCGGGCTGCGCCCCGGCTCCGACTGCGCCCCGGCCCCATCTGGGCTGCGCCCCGCGCCCCCCCCTCCGGGCTGCGCCCCGGCTCCGACTGCGCCCCGGCCCCGTCCGGGCTGCGCCCCGGCTCCGACTGCGCCCCGGCCCCCTCCGGGCTGCGCCCCGGCCCCTTCCGCGCTGCTCTCCGGCTCCGGCCGCCCCTGGGCCGCCGCCGCCGCCGTCGGAGCCCGGAGCAGCTCGGAGCCCGCCGCCGCTCCCTGCTCTCGGCTGCGCCGGGGCCTGGGTCCCGGCTCCCGCTCCGGCTCAGGCGCCCCGTG
The DNA here is from genome assembly GCF_037893015.1 of Macrotis lagotis. Classification (NCBI taxonomy): domain Eukaryota; kingdom Metazoa; phylum Chordata; class Mammalia; order Peramelemorphia; family Peramelidae; genus Macrotis; species Macrotis lagotis. Next base: position 188,026,443 of record NC_133665.1, read on the forward strand.
CCCACAGCCATGGCCCCCGCCGCCTCCTATTTATCCCTGAGCCGCCCCGGACTCCGGGAGGGCTCCCCCGCGGGCGCCCCCCTCGGCCCCGACGCGCTGACATCACCTCCCCCGAGGGCCGGGGCCGGGGCCGGGGCTGGAGCGCACTCCGGGCTGGGAGCCGGGGGGCCACGGGGGCTGGGGAGGGCCCCAGCTTGAGGGGGTGGAGCGCGGCCGGCGGGGCCTGGGGCCCGGCCCTCGGCGGCGCCCCCGCTGGGCGCTCCAATCCCCTCTCGGAAATGCAAACTTGGAGCCAGGCCGACCTGAGCAGAAGGCTGTTTCAGCCTTCTCCAACAGGGGGCTCAGAAGCTCCTTGGCAGGGGTCCCCAAAGGCTGTAGGAAGGACACTCAGGAGCAGGGAAAGGAAGAACTCTAACAGCCCCCCCCCCCCGTTTGTTTTTCTTTTAGGGCGCATTTCATTATTTTGTACCATTCCTTCGGAGCTGGGGGGGGGTGTCTCTGGTTTGTCACCCTAGGGTGATGGAGAGAGCCCTAAGGCTGCAAGTTAGGACGTCGGAGATGATGATGATGAAGATGTGTGTCTTTCGATCTCGAAGAAGACCCCGACATCAGGAAGGGGATGTCAGGACAAGCACGCGAATTGGATTTGGGGGGGGGCTGGGCTGTCACCAACCTCACTTTCTCCACTGGAGCTGAGTCCAGTGGCCAGATAGGAATCAGGTCGACTGAGATGACCCTGAATATGAGAGGGGATCAGGGGTAAAGTGACGTGCCCAAGGTCCCGTAGCTGGTAAATGTAAGTGTCTGAGACCGAATTTGAACTCAGGTCCTCCTGATCCCAGGGTTGGTGCTCTATCCATTGTGCCACCTAGCTGCCCAGCAAGCAATTCTTTTTTTTTTTTTATTGAAATTTTATATTATTTTTCCAATTGTGTGCTGTGGTCATTTTTCAACATTCATCCATTTGGAAACAGATGCTTTCCACATTTTTCTATCACCTCCCTTCCCCTCTCCCTCCCCATGATGGTGAATAGTCTGGTAAAAGTTGTACTATTCTTTTTTTAAAAAAAATTATTTAAGGCAATTGGGGTTAAGTGACTTGCCCAAGGCCACACAGCTAGGCAATTATTAAGTGTCTGAGGCTGGATTTGAACTCAGGTCCTCCTGACTCCAGGGCCAGTGCCAATAAACCATTCTTAAGATTTAACATGCTAGGCACTGTGTTAAGTCCTGGAGATGCAAAGAAAGGCAAAAACAGATGCTCCCTGCGCCTAAGGAGTTCACATTATGAGGAGGGAGGGGGAAGGAGGCAACAAACCAACATCTATTTACAATCAAGTTTTGACTAGGCTAAGTTGGAAATGTGGAGTCGGGGCTGGGAATAACCTCGTCATCTCCCAGTCTGAGTCTGTCATATTTGGATGAGAAAACAAGAACCAGAGAGGCTGAAGTCACACAGCAGGTTGTAGAGTTCATATTGGAGACCAGGTGGTCCAATCCAAGATCCACTGGGCCCTGGAGTCTGGCATCTGGGTTCAAGGGATTTCCCCTTTCTCAGACTGTTCCCTTATATTTATTAGAAAGGAATGGAACTTGTGGTCTCCGAGCTCTCTTCTAGCTTTTAAAGTGGAATTCAAATGGGAAATCCAAAGGCCTAGTTCTTTCTACCATGTACCCCATGAAACTTGAATTTGAGATCAGTTCTTTCCATTACATTCTCTATGACTTCGGACAAATGACATGTCTCTGAATTCCAGATTCCTTATCTGTAAAATGAATGCATCAGATTAGATACTTTCTGAGGATTTTCCAGCTTAAACTTCCCTAGGAAAAGGTAATATAGTCCAAGTACTCCATATACTTGGAACTGAAGGTCCAAGGATTCAGACATCTATCTTTCCCTTTATATTTTCCTATTATCTCTCCCTTTGCTTTCCTCCAAAACTGCACAAGTCAGTGAAAGAACGAGAAAAAACTGTGGATACCATTATCACTCTTCCCTTTTCCAAAGGGTCCCCAGTCAGTTCATGCAAATCCTCAAAGGGAATTTGAGAAGGTTGATTTGACTGAGACCTGATTTGGAATGTGAAGTTTTGGAAGCACCTTGAGGGCAGGATACTTTCTCTTTGGTCCAGTGTTTTCAGCCCAGTAGACACTTTCATGATTGAGGTCTCTCTCTCTGTGTTTTTGTGTGTGTGTCTGTGTGTGTGCGTGTGTGTGTGTGTGTGTGTGTGTGTGTGTGTGTGTGTGTGTGTGATTTACATCTGCAAAGAAAAGGATGTGCTTTTTCCTCAGTTCTTTGGGGGCCAGAACTGGTCATCTCATGGAACACGGTGGCCACTTTCCTTTGAGTTCTTTCTCTTGTAAGTATTGCGCTTATCTCCATGGTTCTTACTTTCTTCTGCATTTTCTCTGCATCTACTCTTCCCAAACTTCTCTGAATTCTTTGCATTCCTTTCTTATAGTGCACTCCTAATTTGTTTATTATTTCCCAGAAAAAGACATCCTTATCCACTAGGAGCTTGGAGCCAAGACAAAGACACAGACACGAACAGGCATAGAAGATGCAACCAAAGGAGATTAAAGCAAAGATCATGCTTGACAAATTCCCAAGTGAGTATTAAGAGGACTCATTCACAAATGTAGATGTGGCTGGATAAACACGAGTGCACTTACGTGCTTTATGAATCTTCTTTCCGCATATCTCCTTAGGAAGAATTGAGTCAGTGGATCCAACACAGCAAGGGTTTTGGAGGCAAAAACTCTGAATCAGTCATATTTCTTGTTGGTGATTTTCTTATTAGAATATCGTGAGGATTATTTTCCTTGTATTTTGTTTAATATGATAAAAGGGCCAGAAAGGCCGATAGGTAGAGACCTCAGGCATCTAATCTTTATCTAAAACAAGGATTTACTAATTTGGGGTACACAGACCCCAAAGGGGCTACAGGATAAATTTGCTGGTTGGATGGGGTGGGGATGACACCTTTATTTTCACTAACTTCACTTCTAACTGAAATTTGGCATTTCCTTCATAAATTTTACTCTATTTCCATTCATGACAAAGATCAAGAACCCTTGGTCTAGGGAAATCACAATGAAGTTGTGAATCTTTGAATTTGGAGCTGGGCAGGATTTCAAGGACTCAGATTCAGATGAGAAACTGAAATACTGAGAGATCAGGTGATCTGCCCAGGATCAAACAGCTAGTAAATATCTAGGGCCACATTTGAACCCAGGTCTTCTTTCTGCTAAGTCCAGTTCCCTACTTTCTTTGCTAATGAGAGGCCACATTTGATTTCAGGTCTTCTTTCTTCTAAGTCCATCTACCTATTTTCTTTGCTAATTCGAGGCTGACCTTGACAGAAAGGGAGGGAGGGCAATAGCTCTTTTCTCTGACTTCACTTCCCTAAGAATTCAATCCAATTATGCTTTTACCATAAGGATCAAAGACTTCTGAAAAGCTTCATGTCTTTCCTCTGTAAGTATGGTGGAATCCTTAGCTTCCCTTATAGCACAGAACAGATGGCAACTCCTACTTCAGGTCTTTTCTGATTCCTAACCTTCCCCATCTCATTTAGAACTTGTATATGTGTTGTGTTGCGTTTACTTGTTTACATGCACTTCTGTGGTAGAATTTAAGCCCCTTGAGAGCAGGGACTGTTCAGCTTTTGTATCTCTGGTCCCAAGCTTGAAGTCTTCCAGTTGGTGCTTAATAAGCATTGCTTAATGGACTTTGGTGTTCAGTGGTGTTCTTGGCCAAGACACTGGAATAGTTTGCCATTTCCTTCTTCAGCTCATTTTACAGATGACGGAATTGAGGCAAACAGAATTCAGTGACTTGCCCAGAGTCACCCAGTTAATGAATGTCTGAGGTCACACTTGAATTCGGGTCTTTCTGACTCCCAGCCCCAAGCTTTATCTGGTGCACCCACCTAACTTTCCTGTCCCACTGGCTGCTTAGATTAGGATAAAGTCACAGCAGATCCAAAGACCCAGGGGGTTGAGTTTTGTCTCCAGGGCACCCCAGGGCTTCAGATCTATTCTAAAGTGGGCCTGTACCTCACCAATTCCAACAGATTCTTGGCCTGTTCTACAAACTATGAAAACTCCGAGTTTTAATCCTAGATTTAACTTATGGAAAAGAATTGCTATTCAGGTCAGACCAGACTTGCCAGGGCTAGCTGGAACTGAGGTCTTTTTCTTCTCATAGCTGTTACAGACCTGGGAGGAGCAGAGAAGAGGGATTGGTTGCCACCAGTCTTCTCTTTACCGTATTCCCCAGACATGAGATTGCACCCTGTTTCTAGGGCAATTCCACAGAAGGACAGTCTTCCTGCTTTCACACATGAAAAGATATTTTTTCCTCCTCCAATGATGGCCTCATCTTCTTGGTATTCCAAACCCCTCTTCCATTGATGCTCACTGACCTCTTGGCTTTTCCCCTAGTAAGCCTCTCCATATCTTAGCTCCAGACACGTCCCTGCCCCATTCTTTCTGGATCCTTGGTTTTTAACTCTACCTGTTGCCTTCCCTGGTTTCCTTTAAGCCCCCACTAAGACCTCAACTTGTCCAGGAAATCTGCCCCGCCCCCTCCTATTTCCAGTGCTCTCCTCACTGTTCCTTGTTCCTTTTCATCCTGTCCAGTCTGCTTTACAGATCTGTTTGTACCTTGTCTCCCCCATGAAACGATGAACTCCCGAGGGCAGGGGCTGTCTTCTGCAACCTTTGTAGTGCCAGTACTTGGAGAAATGCTTATCAATTAAGAGGGGCTTATCCATGATGATGGATTAATATTGAGCAAACCTAAATCTGCAGCTCAAAGTCTTTGTTCTCTTTAAGCCTTGGGGCTTCAGCTCCAGTTTATCCTTGTACCTTGGCCCTAGATTGGTGCCTTCACTGGAAGGATTGGAAGGTAAACCATTCACCCAACAGCCGTCTATTAGCTACCTATCATGTCATTGTACTAGGCACACTAAGACAAGATTCCCCCTTACTGGGGTGCTACTGCAGAAAGAGAAAACTGACATAAAGATCAGAGTCCCTGATCTAAAGCTGGAGAGGAACTTAGGAGTCATCTAGACCCACCCCATTCTACGGATGAGCAAACTGAGGTCTGGAGTGGGAAAGTGACTTTCCAAGGTGGGAATTAGAAGAACTCGAATTTCCAATTTGGAAGATAAGGTTGGATTAGAGGACCTGCTGTTTCCTCCCATTTTCACCTTCTTTTACTGCTTCTCCCATCTGCTCCCTTTGAAGGCCAGCCTAGTCACTGGACATCTCAGCCATTTCCTTACAATGAAGAGAAGAGATAAAAGTGTATCCCTTGGCCCTCCCGGACAAGGATTCAGACATAGAATAACCAGCTGCTGTTCTACTCCTGGTTCTGAGTTAAGGGAGCTGGTCTGCTAATTCCAGTCTCAAGCAATGTCCCTCCTGCCTCACTGTTCCCAGGGGCACAAGGTCTCCCATGATCACCAGGGAGCATTATTTAGCTGGTTTTCAATGGGCTAATACTCAGAGTTTGAATGACGACTTGGTCCCTAGGGGTGTGAGAGGGGGCTTTGGTCCTGAGCTCCTCACATGCAGGGACCTGGGCTCCTGGCAATAGATGGAGACCAAAGACTCCTCCACCAAGAGCTAAAGAGAAGGGTGATGGGGCAGGAGAGCAAGAACACCAGACCTGGGGGAGGGGGCTGGCCTTGATGACTTCTGGGGTCCTTTCCAATTGTAAATATATAATCTAAGAAGCCAAGCAGTCCACTCCTCTCATTGTACAAATGGGGAAACTGATACCCAGAGAGGACAAATGATTTGCCCAGGGTGGCACAGGCAGTAAATTGAAGGAGCCCGGGGTCTGTTTTTACACATGTAACATGATGGTTGGATGTGATTGAGAAAGTGAAAAGGCCAAGCTTCCAACAGCCTTTAGCCCCAAAGGCCACTCCTTGGGGTCAGAGACAGTTTCACCTTTTGTAATTCTTTCAGGATCTAGGCCAAGTGGAGGTGAATGAGTGTTTCTTGAACTGGTGACTTCATAGGCCGAGGCCAGCTCACATTCAGACAAACTGAGGAAACTGAGGCTTGGGCAAATTCGGTAACACAGTAAGAGCCAGACTCTGGAGCCAAGCTCAGATCTCCCCTGACTCGATGGTCAAGGCCCCTGGGCCAAACCTGAGGTCTGCCATGGCAACCTGCCCTGAGTTACTGGCCCCTCTGCGGTTTCTTGGTCAGAGACTCCCTAAGGGCCCTCCCAGCTCAGGGCCGATTCTGTCCCCCCGCCGGCCGCTGGTGCCCAGAGGGATGCCAAGCTGCCCCTTGGGGGCCTCCGGGCTTCGGGGGGCCTCGGGGCGGCTGCGGAGAGGCTCCTGGATGCCGCAGCCCCGCCCGCCCGAGCTGGCAGGGCTGCGGCTCCCCGCGCCTCCTCCCCCGCCCGCGGTCCACTCTGCGGATGCCCATTGGGCCGCGCCGGGCACGTCTGCCTCTGCGTTTCCTGTCGGCGGGGGGAGAAGCCGCAGTCGCCGCCGGAGCCGGAGCGGGAGGGAGCCAGCCGCGAGCTCGGAGCCCGCATCGCCCTCCGGCCGGCTCGGGGCGCCCGGGGAGCCCCTGCCCGGGACCGGCCCCCGCCCCCCTCCCTCGGCAAACCCCCGACGGGCTGGGGGAGGGGGGCGGCGGAGAGGGGGAGCCGCTGCCCGGGCTGCGCTTGCTAGCCCTGCCCTGCCCTGCCCAGCCCTGCCCCGCCCTGCCCTGCCAGCCTGCCCAGCCCGCCCCCAGACCGGAGGGATGCACCCCGCGCTGCTTGTGGCTTGGCTCCTGGGGGGCCTCGGCAGCTGGGCGCCGGCGGCCGGGGTCCCCGAGCCGCCCCCCGGGCCGCCCTGCCAGGCTCCGCAGCAGTGGGAGGGGCGCCAGGTGCGCTACGAGCATGGCAGCGGCCGCAACACCCGCTCCCGGCTCTCCTACGACGGCCCCGGCCGCCGCCTCCGCCTCCTGGAGGAGAGGAAGGCCCTCATCCCCTGCAAGAAGTGAGTGCGGGGGGCGGCAAGATGGGGGCAGCAAGCGGGGGGCGGCAAGAGGGGGGCAGCAAGCGGGGGGCGGCAAGAGGGGGGCAGAAAGATGGGGGGCAGCAAGCGGAGGGCAGCAAGATGGGGGCAGCAAGATAGGGGGCAGCAAGCGGGGGGCGGCAAGAGGGAGCAGCAAGATACGGGGCAGCAAGCTGGGGGAGGCAAGAGGGGGGCAGAAAGCTAGGGGCAGCAAGCGGAGGGCAGCAAGATAGGGGGCAGCAAGCTGGGAGGGGCAGCAAGATGGGGCAGCAAGCGGGGGGCGGCAAGCGGGGGGCAGCAAGATGGGGGCAGAAAGCTAGGGGCAGCAAGCGGAGGGCAGCAAGATAGGGGGCAGCAAGCTGGGAGGGGCAGCAAGATGGGGGGCAGCAAGATGGGGAGCAGCAAGCGGGGGGGCAGCAGGATGGGGGGTCGCACTGCACCAAGGAGAGGAGGCGGGGGGGGCACTGAGGTTGGGGAAGGGGCTTGGGGGGGCGAGGCAAGGACAGGAGGTGGGGTGCCCTGCAGGGTGGGGGGCTCATTGAAGGGCGCATCAAGGAGAGAAAGGGGGCTCACGGTGGGAAGGTGGGGCTGCACTGCGGCTTTAGGAGGGGGTTTACTGGGGGTGCGGCAAGGAGAGGAGGTGGGGGTGCACCGCAGGTCTGGGAAGGGGAACACTGCGCCACGACTGGGGCGCGTTGTGGGTACGGGTGTGGCTCACTGAGTGGTCTAGAGAAAAGGGCGGGGGGCGCATTGCGGCAAGGTGGGGAGGCGGGGAGGGGCGCAGTGCGGCAGGGAGAGGAGCTGGGGGAGGGGCGCACTGCGGCAAGGGGGGGGCGCACTGCGGCAAGAAAGAATGATGCCCTGAGCCAAGCAAGAAGGGGTACTGCAGTGAGGGGGCGCTCTGCCTGTTCACAGGGGGGTAACTTTGGGTTTCAGGAGGGGCTGGGGGCCACCCTACGAATGCCCTTCAGACTGCGGGTGCTTTATGCAGGCGGGAGATCGGGGTAGGTGGGGGGTTGCGGGAGGCTAGGGCGGGGGAGGGGGTGCGCCCCCCCAGACGGAGCAGCAGGCTCTCCTCCTCCTCTCTGATGTTCCAGGATTCTTCAGCCTGACTGAAGAGAACCAGACTCGGAGGGGCGGCCGGGGCGGGGGGGGGGGGATCGGATGGAGGGGTGACCCGGGCTTTACTGGGTTGGGGGATCTGTCCTCCAGGCCCACTCTCCCCCCCACCCCGTCTGTTGAGGTTCACGTGACTCAGGTGTTTCTGGTGACCAGCTTTGTCCTCTTTGTCCTCTTTCTCCCGGTCCGACTGGGTGGGGTGACCCCCTCCCTCTTCGGGGTGCGCAGTATTCTCCGGGCGAGAATCCTGGGCTCTGCAGACCTCCCCCCACCCCAGGCCGGTGTCTGGCTTCTGTAAACCTGGGGCGATGGGGGCCCCTCTCCCTGCACTCTGCCTGCTCCTTGGCCCCCGATGCCCGGGGCTCTTCTATTTATATCCCTGGGGGAGGCCTCTTGGAAATGTCCCTGGCATGACTTCAGGTGGCACGAACCGGAGGGCGAGCCCCAAGGTCAGTCTTTCAGACGCAACGTCTCCAGGGCAAGGAAATGTCCAGATGCCAGGCCTGGCAATCAAGGAGCATTAGAGTCCTCTGTTGGGGCCGGGGGAGGCCTTTAGAGTGGGGGGGGGGCGGGAGAGGGGCCACCGGAGCTATTGGGGAGCAGAAGCCATCTGCTAGAGGAGACAAAGGAACTCCCAAAGCACACAAGCCCACCCCTACCAAAGGCGCCATCTTGGATAAGGTAATGTGGGTGGCAGAGGGAATAGGATGGGGGAGGGAGGGACCTTAGAAAAAGGCAGCTCCTGGGCTTCCAGTGGGCAGGATTCCAAGCCCACCCTTTTGGAGGAAGCCCGAGAGGTTCCTCAGAGCTGCCATTCCTTTACCCTGCCCACCCACCCTTTACCCTTCCTTGATTTCCCACAATGGATGCTTCTACCCTTCCCATTCTACAATCCAAAACCCAAGAAATTAAGAATCTTACTCAGGACCTGACAACTAGTATTCAAGGCAACATTTGAACCCAAGTCTTCCAGAATCCAAGTCTAACCCTCTTTCCCATAACCTAGTGGCAACTCCTGGACACAAATTCAAATTCTCACACTCCAGATTTGAGAGAATCTTGAAAGCATGGACAGGGAGAGATGAGTGATCTCATCATTCTAGACTAGAGGTGGGTGACATATGAGCCTTGGTTCACAGAATCAGGAACTTTTAGAGCTGGGAGGTGCCTCCACTGTCATCTAACCCATCCCCCAAAGGAAATGATTCTCTAGTAAGTGTTAATTGGATCTCAATTGTCTCAGACTTCAAAGGAGTGACTAGGCTCTATTGTGCCCATTTCTCTTTCATTGTTAGAGTTTTTCTACCCTAAATTGGCTCTTTCCCTCTTTGTTCCCAGTTTTGTCCTCTGGGCAAAGCCAGACAGAACAAAGCTAGTTCTTCCTCTCCTTTGAGTCCCTGAAGATCTATACATCCCATTTGTCCAACCTGAGTCCTGTTATTTCCAGATTAAATACCTCCACCTCTTTCAACTGGTCCCTATTTGAGGTCCTCATCTGAGCCATTCTCCTCTGGAAAGGGTCTCCTACCTTTCACCTCATCAGCAGGACTGAACATGTGACTGGCAGGGGGTCTGACCAGAGCAGAATCCAGGGGCCCTGCCCCTTCTTAGCCCTAAAAACAAGGACTCAATGCCGTCCAAGATTGCATCATCTTTTTGGACATTGAGGCAGTATCCTCTTGACTCATTTTGATTTCTCAATTCCCTAAATTCAGCCGGTCTTTCCCTGCTTCCCATTCCTTCCTCTGTGAAGTTGTTTTTGGATTCAAATTAAGACTTTACATTTATTCCTAATTAATTTCATCTACCTTTATTCTGCAAGTGATTTAGGCTGTTAACATTTTACCTGAGTTAGACCTCAGGTGGTTATGGGTAGGGTGGTTAGGGATTAAAAGAATTTTCATTGGAGAGACTGGGAGGGGTCAGTTAGATAGCATGTTGGGGGAAGTCTGAGTCCAGAGTGGCAGGAAACAGCCCTGATATGGTTTTGGATATTTTTTGAATTCAGGTCATTCTGTCGATAGGAGTCACTGAGCTCCTGGGTGCCCAGTTCTTTGAGGGTCTTCCTTCTATCTGGTTAGACAAGCTTTTTTTTTTTTAAATTTAAATTTTAAAATTTTATTTAAGGCAACTTGCCCAAGATCACACAGCTAGGTAATTAAGTGTCTGAGGCTGGATTTGAACTCAGGGCCTCTTGACTCCAGGGTTGGTGCTCTCTCCATTGGGCCACCTAGCTGCCCCTTAGGCAAGCTTTTGATATACAAAACAGGAGATAAAACAGGTTGGTAATGAGGCCTTTACAGATTGACTCTGTTTATGGGCTTCTTGAGGAAGGAGGCTAGATCCCTGAGGACTAGAGAAAGCAAAGGCAGGAAAGAAGTGGCCCTTCAAAGAAAGGCGATGTTGGGTTGAGTGGACACCAGGGAAGAAGATAATCCAGGCTTGGGGGGTTGCAATGGAATGTGGAAGTTTCCTGGAATGGTGAAGGGGTCAACTTAGCAAGAACAGAAGGAAGAAACTGGGGAGTGGTGTTCCATTATGGAGAAACCTTGGGGGAGAGGAAGTTAGATGATATAGTAGGAAGAAAGGAATTTTGAGAAGACAGCCTGGAATCATAAGAGGCAAAGGAAAATAGTGTTAGGCTTGGAGGCAGGAGACCTGGGTTTAAATCTGTATTCTGACATTAACTAGCTTTGGGACCTTGGGAAAATGACCTAATCTTTTTAGAGTCTCAGTTTCTTCATCTGTAATAATAGCTAATATTTATGCAGCACTTGAGTTCTGTTACCTCATTTGATCTCACAAAGATCCCATAAAGAGAAGCAATCGTCATGACCATTTTTCATATGAGAAGATGGAGCTCAGAGAAGATAAGTCACTCGTCCAGATTCACATAGCTGGACTATGTCTGAGGGACATTACAACCCTCCATGTCCAGTCTTCTGCTTTCCATCTATATGATGGGACCCAGGAAGAGCCCTCATATAGTTAAGTAGTTCAAATAAGACAATGGGCTTGGAGGAACACACTGTGAACTTTAAAGCAGGATGTAAATGACTTGTGTATTTATTTATTTATTTGGGTATTTTAGATTTTTTAATTGATGCCTTTAAAAAAATTCTGTTCCCTGCCCTCTAAGCCTTCCCTTGAAACAAAGAAATCTGGGTGTGGTTAGCAAAACTAACACGCATGTTGCCTATATTTGCCAGTATGTGTAGGTAGTGGGTCTTGCTCCTGGCCCTGGAGATATTCTCTTAAGTCTCAGACTGTGTTAGCCATCAGATGACATCTTCTGCCTCTCCCCCACCCCATCCCAAGAGAAATGGCCAACAGATACAGCCATTTCCTGAATAGGTTGTGAACCTGCCCCCCCCCTAAAAACCATAAAAAGGTACTTGAGGGAGATCTCAATGTACTTTTTTCTAATTTAGAAAAATTTAAAAACATTCTTTGTTTTTAAATTTTGAGTTCCACATTCTCTCCCTCCCTCTGACCCCTCCTCCCCAACCCGCTAAGAAGGCAAACAATATGACATCAATTATGGATGTGAATTCAGACCTCAGCATATTTCAATTTGAATATCAGAGACATGGTGAGGAAAGCATTATCACTGCTGAAAAAAATCTAAGACTTGCTGTTTGACATCTTCAGCATAGTTCAAATGAGTGTTGTTTTGTGTCCAAAGGAGAAGGCTAATAAAATATTTCCATTTTCATAAGATTATAGCATTTACTTCGATGCAAGCGAACCACTTTTCAGCATTGTTCTCAGCATTGTCCACACTGGGAGCTGAAGCTGATGTGGGAATGTGGTGGTGGAGGGAGATTGCCCAGCTGAATCCTGTCTTTTCCAGAAAGGGCCTTGGGTGAACAATGGTGGCTATTCAGGGGTAACCGAAAGGGGGAAAAAACAAAAACCCTCTAGGAAGCCAGTAGGTGATTGGGCTATGGTGATGGTACAGCATGAATTAAAAACAAAAACCAAGCAGAAAATGGATCTCTAGGATCCTCTGACGTTTCTTGTTCTTGAAAGCCCCAGCGGGGTTTGTGTCTAGTTTCTCAGAATGAAATATATTATAGTCTGGGGGTTGCTAGTTTGTGGCACATTTCTTTTGTATGAGATGAAAAGACGAAGACGATATTATTCTAGATTTAGAGTTGAGAGGGCCAAGAGAGACCATCTAGCCTCACCTTACATTTTTGTAGGTGAAATGGGTTAGACTTCAGAAGTGAGGAGACTTGCCCAAGGTCACCTAGGATGTAAAGCAGAGCCAGGTGTCCCATTTCCCCAATTCAGCCCTCTTTATTTCCCAGTATTGTCTTCTTTCTGATTGAAGCACCCATTTCCTGGAGCTGATTCTGATCCTCTCCCACTTGCAGAGAGGGGAGCCCTCACGTGCCCACGCTTTGTTTGATTTCTGGTTGACCTAAGAGATAACTCTCCTGCCCCCCCACCCCCCCCACTCTGATGGGGCAGGGGGTGCCTCTTGCTTCTGTGGGCCTGTGCCCAGCTCTAGCCAATCCTGCAGGCTCCATGGCACCGATTTTTTTAAATAGATTTTACATTTTTTGTTTGTTTGTGTTTGTGACTTGTCCAAGGTCACATCATTAGTAAGTATCAAGAATCTGAGGTCAGATTTGAACTCAGGTCCTCCTGACTCTTCAGGGTCCGTGCTGATTGCACCTTGCCACGTAGCTGCCCCTGCATGTACTTAGGCACATGGTCTCTAACTGAATATTGGTCCCTGAAGTCAAGGTACCATTTTAAACAGCAAGCTGAAACCAAATTTGGCAAATTGACTTGTTTGTTGTTCCATAGATAGCAGGTGTCAGAGGGAGCCTATACACTCAGGTCCTCTGCCTCCAAGACAGAGGTCTTTTTTTAAGGTTTTTGCAAGTCAATGGGGTTAAGTGACTTGTCCAAGGCCACACAGCTAGGTCATTATGAAGTGTCTGAGGTCGGATTTGAGCTCAGGTCCTCCGGACTCCAGTGTTGCACCACCTAGCCGCCCACAATAGTACCTTTTTGATGATTACTGGTTATTGACTGTCAAAAATGGGATTGGATCCTTGGACTCTTCTAACTCCAAGCTCAGAGTTTTTTTTTTTTTTGCAAGGCACTGGGGTTAAGTGACTTGCCCAAGGCCACACAGCTAGGTAATTATTATGTGTCTGAGGCTGGATTTGAACTCAGGTCCTCCTGACTCCAGGGCTGGTGCTCTATCCATTGTGCCATCTAGCCACCCTGCAGAGTTCTTTTAAAAAATATTCCCATGATGCTTTAAAAAACACAATTGTCACTCATTGTCTCACTTAAACACTGAGCCTTCCCTTGCAGCAAAAGAGCTTATTTAGGGGGCTACTAGGTGGCACAGTGGATAGAGCACCAGCCCTGGAGTCAGGAGGACCTGAGTTCAAATTCGACTTCAGACACTTAATAATTACCTAGTTGTGTGGCTTTGGGCAAGTCAACCCCTTTGTCTTGCAAAAAAAGCTTATTTAGACAAAACAAAGCAATCCACCAGGCATAACTGAAAAAGTCTGCTCCCTTCCCCATGTGTAGCCCACCACACTTCCTCTCATACCCAGGACAAATCCAGAAAGAAGGAAGAATTCATGGAGACACAGATTAAAGAGAAAGTGGCAGAGAGGGACCCAAGTCTCCAAAGGTTTTGGAAATGTGCTGCCCAATATGTAAGGTCTCCAAAAGCTTTCTGCTGTAGGACCAGAGGTGTGACTGGTTAGGGATGTTAAATGCAGTTTAGATGCAAGAATTGTTGACTCTAATGAAAAAAAAAATAAAATAAAACAGATATTTAACTGTTCAGAGTCTGCATAACTGCCCCCCCCATTGCTGTTTGAAGAAGCTACCAAATCATGCTTGGGAGTGAAGTGAAAAGCATATTTGCAAGTTGGCTCCGTTTTTTTTCAAACTGTAAATGGTTTGGAAAAATACCACCAATTGTTCCTGTGGAATGATCAAGTCTTTCCTGGCTCTGTCTTCCCTGAGATGGAAAATATGAAATCATTTTATGAGTCTTTGAGATAATGCCGCCCACTCTAGTGGGAGTGGAGGGGCTAGAGCTGATGCTTGTTTGGTTTGGGGGTTCTCTGCCCTTCCTAACCTTGTGGTTAAACTTAAATATGTGAAACAAGGAGAGAAGAGAGGAAAAGTTTGTTAGTAGCTTGAATGAATGAAAACCATCTTTCTTAAATACTTGCTGGGGTCCAAGCCCTATCTAAGTCCTGCAAAGTCCCCCATTTTAATGGGGGAGATGCCATTTGGAGGGTTTCAGTAGCAAGGAAGAAAAAGAAAGATGTATGTATGTATGTATGTATGTCCTTAGGGTACAGTGACAAAGGTAGATGTGAAGGTAAGGTCTCTTTTTAAATGCCATTTCCACTGATATAATGCTGAGCCATCTGATAGTGTCTAGGATTTGGGTAATCAGTTCTTTTCTGGATCTTCAGGAACTGTGACTACTTTGGCTCTAAGACTACATGCCAGGTTGCATCTCCAGAGGGGCTATTTGCATAGATGATGGCTGTAGGGCCTGGCTGGAAGCAGGACTGATGGTCCCAGCCTCCACAGTGGACCAGAGGCTGGTGTTGGTAGTTATTGAGATAGTGAATCCATTTCTATACAAAGGTGGGGGAGGGTTTGCTCTTCCTAGAGCCCTTGAGTGCAGGGTCCTGGTCTTTCTCAATCAACCATGCAATTAAGGGAAGTAGTGGTTGAAGTGATTTCTTTGGTCTTAGCCATGTGCCCTCTTCACTGTTTGGCATGTTGTCCAAACTATTTGACACCTATGGACTGGTCACATGAATTTTTACATGCCTCCAGTGAACTTAGATGTATGTATGGGAAAAAAGACATTCATTTTCTGATTTATGCTAGGGTATAGAAATTTCCTAAAAGAATGTGGCTCAGTAGTTTATAATAATTTTTTTGGATTTTTCAAGGCAATGACTTGCCCAAGGTCACACAACTAAGTAGTAATTATCTGTGCCAGATTTGAACTCAGGTCCTCTTGATTCTAGGGTCACTGCACTACCTAACTTTCCCTTAGAAATACTTATAGTAAATTTATTGACATATCTTTGACATGTTGAAAAAAAATGTGCTAGTAGATGGATCTCCTATATAGTGACCTTTCTGGAAGATGTGGATGAAAGGCCCACTGGATGGGTAGCCAAATGGGTAAGTTTGCTCTGCATCATCAGTGGGAACTTCTAAATGGAGAAGATTATGGGTCCATTTTCATATTTGAATATGCAATTAGCCACCATTGATGTCATAATAATGTTATAATAATAAGCATTTATTTTCAAAGTTTTCCAAGTAGGATGCATATTTTGACTAATTTAATTCTCCCTACAAATTTCTGGGGCAGGTGCTATTATTAATTTCATTTTATATATATGAAGAAACTGAGGCACAGTTGTGTACTTAAAGTGACACAATTAGTAAATCTCTGAGGCAGGATTTGAACTCAGAATTTCCTGACTTGCAGGCCTTAACCACCTTATTGCCAATGAATGCATATTTAAAAGTCTGATTTTTCTTTTAAGTGATGCCACTTGAGTGGGACGGTAGGTGTAACCATTTGCACTAATGGTCAACTTTGTCAAGAAAAATATGGTATTTTTCTATATTTTTTAATTAATGTCATCCTTTGAATTTGGCTCTCAGATCACATGGGGATGCAGATGTGCCTTGAGCAGGCATGTCAGTTCCAGAGGGTCTTCCCGACGGCCCCCTTCTCTCCTTCCAGATTTTTCAGTTGGGAACATAAGAGGAGAATGATAACAGCAGAATTCCATCCGATGGAGTTGGGGTTGGGGGAGGGTATTCTAGGCTTAAGGAAGCAGCTGAACAAAAGTACAGTTGTCGGGGAAGTGTGGCTCATCCAATTTGTATGGGGCACGCACGATGTCATGGTAAGACTTCAGGAGAAGGGTTTGCCGGGTGTTTTTGCCCTGAATTCAATGTCCACTCTCCAAATTTTGTTGCCAAGTTTCTGTATATTCAAACATATCTTTGGACGATGCTCTCAGAATTCTTGGCCATCATTTTCTCTTTTGAACTCCTCTGACAGTTGAGGAGGCCAGTCACTTCAGAGATCTCAAAAGCTGAACTTGGAAATAACAATTGAATTTGGCTTATTCGCACAGGGTCCAACAGGAAGCCATCTGTGTCGTCAGACCTGACATGGACACAGAGAATGTATCTGTGCTGAAGACCATTCTTTTGAAAGTTTTTCTTTCCTTTATGCTTCTGTCTGACTTTAGGGTGTAACTTCAGTTTTCAGTATATCAGGAGGGGCAAATGGCCCCAGCTCAAGGATTCCTCTGGAGAGTCCCAGAGTAGAGGGGCCAGACATGGGAGCCAGGCATTACGCATCTATTGGGTTGCATTTTAAATGAGTAAGGCTATCCAGATTTTTCCCTAAGACCCACAATCCTTTTGCAATCAGACTAATATTTCTTCTGGACTCCTCTTTTCTAAGTTGCCCTATTTGGAAGGACTGGGTTAGCCTTATGTGAAATGGAGAAACCTGCACCCCAGGGAAATAGACAATCCCTTCCGTTACTTATGTCTTTGGGGTGCAATCATGGACATCTTTAATCAATCCCTAGGTATTCTTCTCATGGGCCAGGCACTGTATTAGGTTCTAGACATATCAATGTAATAAATGGAACAATCTCTATTCTCAAGGAGCTCATGCTTTATATTGAATGACAGTATATTAACATTTAAAGAGAAAACACAAAAAGAGACATGAAATAAAATGGAGCTGGGAGGGAGGTTTTCTGAAAAAATCTGGATCCACCCGGTGGTACTTGTGCTTCATTTGGAAGAGAGGGGTCTTTGTGATTCAGATGAGAAAGGAGCTCATTGCTTCTGTGCAAATCCCCTGAGCCAGGAGTTTGGGAATCCTAGAAACTTGGGGAGGCTGGAGAGCTGACTTAGAAATTGGTTGTAAAAGGCTGTAAAAGCCAAGAAGAAGATTTTATCTCTGATCCTAGAGGCAACAGGGCAGAATACAGGTGGAACTATCATTTCCCTATTCTTGGAAATGGTTTCTCTCTTAATACTCTCCGTGTTTGCATTAGCTCTCTTGGTTGCTCCTATTGCTTGCTCGCATTAAGCTTGGAGTCCACTTTATTGCCCAGATTTTTTGCTCCAAACAATTCCTTTAAAACCATTTTATACCTGCCAAGTTGATTTTTTTTATACCCAAGACTTTTCATTTATCTCTGTTGAAGACCATCATATTAGCTTCAACCCGATGTTTTGATTTTGCCTCTGTCATCTAGTGTTTTAAGACTCCTACTCCACTATTTCTTTAATTACAACAGGCATAGTTTGTTTTTAACAAGGCAATGGGGTTAAGTGACTTGCCCAGGGCCACACAGCCAGGTAATTATTAAGTGTCTGAGACCGGATTTGAACTCAGGGACTCCTGACTCCTGGGCTGGTGCTCTATCCTCTGTGCCATATAGCCACCGCGCCTCTGCCATCTAGTGTGTTAGGCTACCCTCCCAGGTTGGTACCATAGGGCAGTATGATGAACATGTCACTTTTGGCTTTATCCACAATATTGATAAAAAGACCCTTGGGATAGTTGACCATAGATCTCCCGCCATGTTGCCAGTGATCTTGACTCTAGTTCTCCAGCGTCTGATTTTCCGTGTAATCCATCTTTCTCCATTTTCTTCACGGAAGTCATATGAGATACTTGACCAAAGTCTTTGTTAAACTCTAGTGTTGATCTATACCCACGAGATTCTCCTTACCTTTTACTCTCCTCATCTTTTCATAAAAGGAAATGAAGTTAGTCTGGCATGGCCTTTTCATGTTGAAGCCAGGCTGGCTCTCTAGTATCCATCTCTTTAAGGATTCATTCTAGAGCTTTCTTAGCAAAGGAAATCAAGTCACGCAACCTGAATTTTGCAGATTCTGTTCTTTCTCCTTTTTTGAAAATTGGTATATCATTTACCCATCTGCAACCCCTCTACTATTTTCCCTTTCCCACTGTCTTTGATCTTTCTTGAATGACTATCAATGGCCCAGGGGTCATATCTGTCATTTTTCTTTTTAGTTTTTGCAAGGCAATAGGGTTAAGTGGCTTGCCCAGGGCCACACAGCTAGGTCATTATTAAGCGTCTGAGGCTGGATTTGAACTCAGGTACTCCAGGGTCAGTGCTCTATCCACTGTGCCACCTAGCTTCCCTTTCCATTTTTTTAAGGTCAGTTAATCTATCAAGGGCAGCAAAATGTTTTCTAACTATTTATTGCCTTTTTAATTTTGAGTTTCAATGCCCTATTAGTCGTTTTTGTTCTATTTCCAGTGTAAAGTTCAGTCTCTTTTGGAAAAATAGAAATCAAATAAGAATTCAACAGTTTCTCGTTGCCTTTATCAGTTATCAACATCTCATTCACCCCAAGCAAAAATTCTTGAGCTTTGATCCTCCTGGGGTAGTCTAAAGTGACCTTTTCCCATGCACAAAAGTGCCAGGTTCTCATTTTAAAACAACACTATGTATAGGTCTGATCTTTTGCATTACTGTCTTTGAGTGAAAAATAAATATGCCACTCATGGGATTTTTTCTTAAAAGTATTCTTTAAACATTTTCTGTAAATAAATAACTTTTTTCATTTAACTGCTGCTTTACTGAAAGTCTTCTCTTTGCAGATCAGTAGCTGGTCCAACAGCACTTGGTAACTGCCATCCTATGTAGCAGATAGCTATTTACAAGGGCACAGTTTACGTGGGCTATGGTGATAAGAACGGTGGCTAGCTGGGAAAAAATTCACCCTATGTTGTTAATAGCAGATAATACCTTACTAAGCTTCAAACTCCCCACCCCTGCCCCTCAGGATACATTTCTGTTTAAGCAAAACATTTCTTAAATGTATGTGTCTGTCTGCTCATCTTTGGGGGGGGTGAGGGGGGGAGATAGGGGTCTATATTTGTGATTTTTTTGGAAATTCTCTTTACCAGTGCAAATCGATATTGTCTCTACAATGATATCATGGTAAAGGTTGGGGGGGGTGGGGGGGTGGGGGGGTCTGGAAAACATTGAGAAAATGCAAATCCCTCCCTTTTTTACATTGGTGTAGGATTACGAATGGGAAACATTCCCAAACACAGATGATGTATTGGTTGATTTTGTCTCACCCCATCATTCATTCATTTACTCATTCTGCAAGCATTTATTATGTGCCAGATTCTGGGATAGGGGCTGGAACTTATGGTTCCTTTCCCCATAATCCTGTGATAAAAGGGGTCACAGATTGAGATCCTGAAGGGTCTTTGGAAGTCATCTAATCCAACTCCTACATTTTGCGACTGAGGACACTGAGGTCCAGTGAGACATTAGAATTTACCCCATGTCCCACAGAGAGTGAGGGGCAGAACCAGGATTTGACCTCAGTTCTTCTGAGGTCAAATTTCCTCTGTATTTTTGTGTGGGGGCTTAGACTCACAAAAGCTCTCTAGCTCATGATGTGCCTGAGTCATAGTAGCACTACTATACTACTATCTTACACAATTTGTCCAAGTTCCTCATTTAGCAGATGAGGAAACTGAGGCTCAGAGAGAAGAGGTGAGCATGGAAACTCATTGGGATGACGGTTTCACGTTTATCTTTGTACAGCCACTGCCTCAAATAGTGACTGGCACATAGAAAGCATTTAATACATTTTTGTTGATTGAGTGAGCAATTGGGAAAGAGGGAGGGGGCAGAAGCTGCTTTGGTAGGGCAAAAATTATCCAATTTCTTTCCTCTTTTAAAGATCCCATTTATGTTAAATGACTTTGAGTTTTAAATATAAACAAGTTAAAAAAAACAACCCAAAATCTTGATTGTCGATTTTGGGGGGTTTATTTTTTCAGATTCTTTGAATATATTTTCCTCTATCAAGACGCAGTGATGTTTCAGATTGACCAGGCCACCAAGCTGTGCTCCAAGATTGCCTTGACGGACCAATGGGATCCTCTGGATATCCCCCAAAACTCAACTTTTGAAGACCAGTATTACATCGGAGGTCCTCAGGACCAGATAATGGTACAGGAATGGTCAGACCGAAAGCCAGCCCGGAAATGTAAGTGGACATCTTTTCTGCCTTGAATATGCTGATTTCAAGCCGAAGACTGGACAGACACTAGACCCTGTTCTAAGAAACCTGGCAATAGTAGTAACTTTCTCAAGGAGGCTAGTTCTTAGGGAAATTTGAAGAGTTTGTCTGTTAACTATATTGTTTCCTAACACACATTTAGCTCCGAGCGTTTTGATGTAGCCATTTGCTTCTGACCATTTCTGATGGAGATTCCCAAAGGGTCGGATGAGCCCGGCTGGAGAGCCAGGCAAGTCAACCCTTAACAAGGGCCTTCTTAATGCAAAGGGTTGTCGTACCAGTTGACCAAGACCAAGAGAAATGAGCCTTGAATGACTGCAAAATCAACACTTATAAGTTGGGGAAAGCAACGAGATTTTCAGAGTCTTAGTAAAATATACATTGAAAGAATTAGAATGTGAAAGCAGTCCTCATTGCTTCTGTAAGTTATAACTTTGTGCATTCCAGCTCCCCTTGGGGTTAATGGAGAAAGGGCTTTATCCTTAAGGATTGGAGGGAGGGACAAGAGAGGAATAAACTTTGCATTTCAGTTTAGGGAGGATAGATTGAAAGGGTCATTGGTAGGACCTGGGAGAGCAGGGCTCTCCTCTGGGCTATTTTGTGCTCCGAATGCTTCCAGGCAAGGGCTGGGTGAGGCCAATTTGGGAGATGGATTTAGGCATCCTGTTTTGGAATTGCAAAATTCATTTTTCTTGTAAAAATGGCCCAACCATTGGAATACTTACTTTTGGGCTCAACGTTGGAGGCATTGTGAGTTAGGCAGACTTTGGAGAGACGCTCATATTCATTTTTTCACATGCCATCTAATTACACATAGCTACATTTAAAGCTTGAAGGTATCCAAATTTGATCTCTGACTTTCTCTCTGATTTTCTTCTTTTACCCTAAGAGACTGAGTAAACATCCCCTTGGTAAGGATGGGGAATCAATCATTCAAGAAATAAGTGCCTACTATGGCAGGGGACACATAATCTTCAAGGACTTCACATTTTATTGGGGAGATGGGGAAGGAACCTTTGCAAATATAAGTAACTAGAAAAACATGTATATTATATTTGCACACATACATACACACACACACACATATATATGTATATAATTTTATAAACTATATGACTTGTACTCAGAAATTTTTGTTTTTTTTCTATAAGAATTTTGGTTTCTAGTACCATAACACGCACCACCCACCACCATCACTCCCATCACCACCACCACCGCCACTATTACATCTACCACCAGTGAGGAGAAAGAAGAAAATAATAATGTTAGCTAGCATTTATATGATACTTTAAGATCTGCAAATGTCTTTACAAATATTTCATTGATCCTTAAAACAACCCTGGGAGGCTCTTATAATCCTCACCTTCAGATGAGAAAACGAAGGACATTAAGAGAATTGCCAAAGGTTACCTAGCTAGACAGTTTCTAATCCTGGATTTGAATTCAGATTTTTCCAAATCCAAGGTGAGACTCCATTATGCAACCTAGCTGCTTCATTTAAGAGCTGAATTGAATCAATATTCATCTGGAATTAGAAACTTAATGGATCCCTGGGATTACTAGTCATTGGTATAGAAAGTTGTGAGTGATGTCAGTATTGTACAAATCAATCACTAAATCAATCAACATTTATCAAATACCTACACTATGTTAAATGAATTTTATTCATTTATTCACTTCATCCAACCTACAGTTACTGCTTCCCATGTCCTTGACCCTGGTTATTCAGTGACAAAAATGAAGCAGTCCCTGCCTTCAAGGAGATTCTCTTTTATGGAAGAGGGATGGATGGAAAACAATATTCATATATTCAAAATATAAATTGAATAAATACAGGGCATCTGCAGTTTTCAACTATCAGAGCTTACTAAGACTTTTGGGAGCCCCAGAAAAAGCAATTTGGGAGAGATTTAGAACTGTACTAAGATTTTTGAGATACCTGTATTTACTAAGTTTATATTTATATTGTGTTCCACCCTCTTCTATAAAATAGAACCTCCATGAGGACAGGAATTAATATGATATTTGGTGAACCCATTCATGTTCTGCCTATACGTATGTTCTTGCTCACTTTTTTTTCAAATTCTCTCTCAACCTCCAGCTATTTATACAAAAGAATTCTATTTTTAAAATTCGATTTCCATCTCAAAATTCCCTTCATTGCCTTTCATCATTTACCAGGGTTCATTTGTCTATGTCCTTTTCTCTGCAGTGGACTCATGTTTCTGATGTTATTCTCTATACCCACACACCACTGTATAATTCATGGAAATGATAATTCTTTGTTTTCTTGCCCATTAGTCCTTAAAAATATCAGTCATGAGCTTGTGTTTAGCTTTCCTTCCTTCTTACAGATGAAACATGGATTGGCATCTACACTGTCAAGGATTGCTACCCCGTCCAAGAAACCTACACCAGGAACTACAGCGTCACATTCTCTACTCGCTTCTTTGATATTCAGCTTGGCATTCGTGACCCCTCTGTTTTTACTCCACCTAACACTTGTGAGAGAGCCCACACAAGGAAGATGAGTGATGCCTGCTGACTACTGATAGCTGAATAATCACAGTAACTATTGATCTGTTGCGAAAACTACTGACATAGAGTGAAAGTTCATGGCGGCTCTTTAGTTGTCCAAGCCTTGCTGGAATAACCAATCTTAGTGTTGCTTGTATAAATGCCATCAGGCAAATGGTGCCAGCTGCCGCTTTTTTTCCTACTTAAGACTCAAACTGTGTTTCCACAAGTAAACCGAAATAAAAGGGGAGTAATTATGCAGGTATGCATGATCAGAAAAGAAAATCCTGGCTAATTTTGGTTGAAAACCACCTGGTTTTAGCCTGAATTACCCAGATGATTCAACTCGTTTTCATTTTCTTTTCCTGTTTAGACATGGTTTCAGTTGATGTGCTTGCTGATTTGTTCCTAGAAGTTTCTTGATAATATCCTCTGAAATAGAAAAATATGCTTGATCTTGTGTTGAATCTTAAAATGTGCTTGATTTTTCAGGCTAAAGAGAGAGGGAAAGAGCAGTTGGCTTGGCTCACTCAACAGATTGCTAGCCTGTCCTGTGTTACCTTTGGGGTAATGGGTGGGTTGGCCCAAGAGTTCTATTGAATAGCTAAATGGGAAATGGAACATGCCCTATCTCAAATATCCCATCTCATAATCATCAAAACCATTAAATACATTACATGCTCATCGTGCTCTTATATTTTCTTGTCATTCAGGAAGTCGCCGATCCATTGTTTCCTTTTGCTCCCCCCCCACACTCATTTCCCATTCACAGTTCATTCATTCCTTTGACAAGTCCCCATGCTGTGCTCTGTGATAGGTGCCAAGGCTACAAAGGATGAAAATGAGACTCTCTGTTCTCCAAGAACTGATGTTCTATTGGTGGGACAAGAAAGAATATGCTCCCAGAGATGTTCCATAAAACTAAGATAGACTGAGGTTGTTCACTGGAGTATAAGTGAAGTCTTACCCAAAGACGGTGAAGAGAATAGATGACCCTCCACAAGTCTGTACAGCTTTGAGGTTATGGTTTTCTAGGAGGAACAGATTGGTGTCATACCTTTAATAAGAAATTAGAGATTTAGGTGCCAAACAAGGGATTCTTGTGTTAGTAATCCTTTAGGGAAATATCAATCCATAGAATGGGAAAACTTCAGCTAGGGAACATCTGAGCTAGCAGTTTGTCTATTTCCTGTACAAGCCACAGGTAATAATGCTATAATTCTTCAAGTGTACCTGCTCCAAACTGAACATGGGGGAGCTTTGGGACTGGCCTCTGGCACCATAGGACTGGGGGGAGGATGAAGGGGTGGAAATTTGAGATGAGGAAGAGTCCTTTAATGGACCACTGAGGCACAGTGGATATGCATCTCTTCACTTCTTGGTAGAGACTCTCCAGGTATGACCGTGATGTGATTCTGTTGAGGGCTCAGTGTCATGGTGACCCCGCTGCCACTCCTTACATGGTCAAACAGAGGAATATCTGCACATCTTCTGAACAACTCATATTCTAGTAGATACCCATGGCAACCTGAATGCACAGGTGGCTTATAGAGAACAGGTATGCTTTTGGGAAACTTCTCTCTGATAACTTTGCTATGTCTTGTGTTTTGCCTTTATCTAGATGGTGTCTGTCCTCTCTTTTTCCCTGTGAATATCCGAATTTTATATATTCCTAGCTTTCCCCAGTGGTATTTGAGTCAAGTCATATGCAGGCAACCAAAGCTACTAAGAAGGATTTTGAATATAAAAAAATGTCCTCATTGCAAGCAGAAAAGGACATAAAGGGAAGTCCCCTCTGCCTCTAGTAGCAAGATGATAAGGCTACTCTCCTTCCTTCCTAAAGGGGTCTGCTGAACCCATCCACACACGAACAAAGTCATAACACCAACAGGGCAAGTCTCAAGAGTGTGAATGGAATTTTTGAACTTCAGTGATGACATCTTCTGCATCCCATCTCCTGCCTGGACTTCTATGCAGCTTCTGCTTGAGTGCTTTGGCTCCTGTCTGCTCATTCTGCATCTGTCTCAGCTTTAGTCCTGCTCCTGATGCTCCTGCCACTACTGCTACTGCCTACTGTTGCTGCTGCCGCTGCTGCCGCTACTGCCGCTACTGCCGCCACTGCTGCTGCCACTATTGCTTCTGCAGCTTTTTGCTTCTGCTTCTGCTTCTGCTTGCTACATGAGCTTGGATACTGCTTCATCTCCCTGCACTTACCTTCTTCTGGCACCTGGCCATCTCTGCTCTCTTCTAATAAGCATCCCCACCTTGAACCCATGGCAACATGGGAAAGTGAGTCTCTTCCCAGTCCTCTCCTCTGTTCCATTGTTTCCCCAGTTTAACTGTTTACAGTCCCTGAAAGTTCTATCTGAGGCATCAAAGTCTATGTATATGCTTTTGGATAGTTATTCTACACATCTGTTTTATTACATATAGCAAAAGAAATAACTATGTTACATGTGGATACATGTGGACCAATATCCCATGGTAAAGATTCATACTATAGACCATCAAAGGTCAAGGGTAGGTATAGATGACATGACATCATCTCTTAGAGTTGTATATAATAGGTCAATCATATAGGCTGCAGAGTAGCTACATATCTTATGTAAATTGCCACCATTTTCCATGTCTCTAGGGTTGCTCTAGGTAACTCCCTATTTAATCCCTTCCATGTAATGGGAGATGAACACAGATTCAACTCACAACATAGGTGTTGAAATTTAGGGTCCCAACTTGCTTCCCCTTCAATCTTGGAGTCATCAGGGCTAGAGAGTAATGACTTCTCAGGGCTGATGCCAACTGAAGTCTTTTGTTAGAACTGTTACAAACATCCTCCATGCCCCGATGGATGCTCGGGTTGGCCATCCTGGCCTGGCCCACATTGCTTCCTTTCTCTCTATGCAGCTCCCCTTTCTCCTGCTTCTATTTCCATTGCTGCTTGCTCCAGTCTTCCATGCAAAACTCGCAAAGTGTTTTCAACTTTTCACTCTGTTAGAATTCGTGTTGGGTGATATCTCTATGCTGCAGTCTCAAACACAGTCTTCTGGGAAATAGAATCCAGAGAATTTCCCCCAATGATTGAAGCTCCCAAGCATTGAGGGAACTGCAGTCCATGAATACATTCTGTACAGTTAAGGGAAAAAAAGCCTGTAGTGCCTGTGCATCATGTGTGAAGCTTCATATACATCTCATTGATGAGTGTCACTTAGCATCCTGAAGAGGTCATCCAAAATGTATATACAACATCCCATCCATGATATCATACCACACACCAGGCCCACAGAAAACCTGTCTTGTACATATTACAAAGATACACAGTGGACACCAAATATGTAGGTAGACTATTACATGTGTTCCATCAATGGATATTATCTTTCTCCTTACTCCTGTAGCATTCCAAGTCATCCTAAACCCTGATCTTAAGAGTCCTGCTTCTACTCTGGGGACCTGTTTCCTTTAAAAATATTTTCTATTCCAACCTTAATGCCAAATAAAGTGAACATTTCTATATACAAAGTAGAACAGAGAAAGAGGATTATACGTGAAACTGTGAATCTCTCAAGTAAAACTCACTTATCCTTTAAATTGTGTGTGTATGTGTATATGTGTGTGTACATGTCTGTGTATATGTGTGCATGTGTGTGAGTGTGCTGCTATCTATTCTGTACCCTTATCCTAAGACCTGCTGGCCTACTGCCTCAATTCTGACCTCCTGGATGATTTAGGCTGTAGGGCCCAATACATAACTCCTTGGGGTCTCCTCAGGGGGAAAACTGGTCAGGAAAAAGGCAGCCCTGGAATTCAACCCTTCCTCCATGGCTAGGCAGAGATCTCCCTTTATCCCAAACTTTCAAGAGGTTCCTAACATATAATTTTTTTTAATTGGCCCCAAGAGTTTTTCCCTATGTGTTATCAACTGACTCCAAGTGTTGATCTGCAACTGCTGGACAGGCTCCTCAAAGACCTTTTGTAGCCCCTTCATGATTTTTGTCCTCCAGATAGAAAATCAGGCCAACCCCATATATTATTACAGGGCTCTCACTGTACTATGGAGCTATTGTATAGATAATATCTTTACCAGTATTTGATAAAGGGTGGCTTTTGGCCAGTTCATTATCTTATGTTTTCTCTAGACATCAAGATTCCTTAGTAGAGATTCTTAAATTTACCGACAGTGAACTCAAGCATCAGATTCTTACTTTTTTCCCTCTGAGAATTTCTCAGTTGAGGCCATGGCTAAGCACTAGCCTCTATTAACTGATTTCTCTAACATCTCCTTGACAAACTTGCTTTCAAAGTCTTGACTTGCTCAGAATGGATCCTGGCAGGGAAACCATACCCTGAGAGTACTTTTCTACAACATGTTGGCAATTGCAGAAGATTTCTGCTTTCAGTGTACGGTGACTGAGATGGTCTTCCATCACCAGAATGTTGCTCATGTTCTACCTACCTCTTTTTAAAGATAAAATGTCTATACGCACAAACTCCAAAGACTGGCTAGTTCTTATGTTCTCCAGATAAGCAAGACAAGGAAGATCCATTTTCCTTTGTATACGTTGAGTTGATTTTAAAAATTCATCCCACAATATATCTCTGTTCATCTTGGATGAGTAGATTCAATTTTGTATCAGCAACAAATTTCTCTTTTGATCCAGATGTCCAAAACGATCACGTAGGGTTTTTGTGGCCATGGGCATGATTCCATGGGCTAACAGTAACTGTTTTCTTGTCCTTTGTGGCGATGGATCACTAATTGTTGACTACAGTGCTCTATTTTGTAATTCCAGCTTATGCCACCTTCTTCATACCAGGTTGTCTTTTGGGGACGAAGTTTGAGTTTCTGTGGCCCAACCCTTTTTCATTTTTAGAACTTCTTTACAAAGAAGAAGTTGAAGAAAGAAGAAATATTGATCAACACTAATAAGTGGTCTGCCCCATTTTTCTCCTCTTCTTATGTTTTATTTCTTTTTAATCCCCCCCTTTATGAATCAAATTACAAAATTGAAGTAAGTTTTCCTACCAACTCCATTTTGCCCCTTGGTGTTTCTCCCATGTCCTTGTTTCCCTGTTGTTTTAATTATTTGTTTACTCAACTCTCCAAATGTGTGCAAGCATGTATATATGTATGTATGTATGTATCTATTTATGTATGTGGGTCCAACCTTCCTTTTGCCAGTTCAGAAAAGAAAGCAGCTCATGAGATACCTGCTTCTTACATCTTTCTCTCTGTATTTGTATACTCTTCTTCTTTACAGTCCAATTATGAGAAAAAGTAAATTTCTGCTCACTTCTTCCTCACTCTATTCCTTTCCCTGCTTCTTTTCTCTCTTAAAACAAGCAAAAAATAGAACAAAACCACTTTCAAGCACTATGTCTTTCTTAACTCCATCTGTGGCATTTAAAGATTGTGTGTTTTTTAAAAGGACATGATTCTTCTCCCCCTATTAGAATATAAGTACTTCACCACTTAATCTCTTCCAATTGCTTGAATGTATTTATCTTTCTAGATTTCTCTTGATTCCTGTCCTTGTATTCCAAGGTTCCATTCATCTGGTCCATCCACTTCCCTCTTTAAGGTTATATTCAATCTTGCAGAAGAAGAACCTCTTCCTGGTTATAAGCCTTCATCTTTGGAATATCACATTTCCAGATCTTCTCTCCTTTATATAGTTGCATCATAGTCTTGTGTGATACTGACTATGCTTCTTTGATACTTGAACTCTTTCCTTTTAGTTTCTTGTAGTAGTTTTTTCCACTGACCTATATGCACTATATTTTGGCTATGACATTCCTGCTTTTTAATTTGGGATTTTTTTCCTAAGGGTCTAATAGATCTGCTCAGTTTTGTGATTTCTTGTAATATGATACCTAAGATTTATTTTTTGGTAATAGTTTTCAGTGAATTCAATGACTTTTAAATTATTCTGACCTATTTTAATTGTTTTTTTTGTAGTAGATTCTTTATACTTTCTCTTCTTGGTGTTTCCTGGAGTTATCAAGGTTTTGTTTTCTCCATTCTAGTGTTCAAGTAGTTCAATATTTGGATAAGATTTTGTATCTTCTGCACTAACTCTGGCAGCATTTAACTTAACACGTGTCCCAATAGGCGAGTGGATCTTCATCTGTTCAAATACTGAAATCTAGTTTCAAATACACTTTCTCGATACTATAAGACTTGCTCTAAATCCCTGATTGGAAAATGTTATAGCTTTTGATGACTCTCACTCTTCTGGTGAATTTGCAAAAACCAACACTGGCAGCACATTCATGAGGCAGCTGACTATGTCCTTGAAGGTCTTCTGGTTTTTCTCATCTGTCCCAATGATATCCCACTGGTGCTGAAGGGCTTAGGACTGCCCCTTCCCTTCCCCCCCCTCCACTTTTACCTTTGGAAAACCAATGTAACTCTACCATGTTTCCCTTTCAATTTCAGCACATAAATTTAATTCATAATTTAATTATTACCTAATTTGTGCTAGGCACTGAAGATACAAAGAAAAAAATGAAAAATAGCTTGGAGGCAGCTAAGTGGCATAGTGGATAGAACACTGACCCTGGTGTCAGAGGGTCCTGAGTTGAAATCTGGCTTCAGACCCTTACTGACTGTGTGGTACTGGGCAAGTCACTTCCCTCCAATTGCCTAAAAAAACCAGAAAAAAACAAAAAACGAAACAAAAAGCAAAAAGAAAGCAAACCGAACACAGAGCTAGATAGCACTATCTCCTTGGTGATGGGTGGGCATTACTTCTTGCTGAAGGTCTCACAGTTACCATTTGGATATAGAATTCAAGGCACTTTTTCTTGCAATTTTTTCTTTTGCCCTGTGTCTCTGTTGCCTGAATCAGCTTCAGAAGAGACTTTCACAATGGTCTTTGAATGTCCCAGGCTACAGAGTGTAATTACTCAGGCTGAGTTAAGTGACACTATCACACTGCAGGCTCATACACAGCCTCTTCTGAGCAAGATTCTCTTCTAATCTTTGTGGGAAATTAGGGTCCTGACAATGTTCTTCACATTCCCCTCTTCCAGGAATCCCCCTCTCTTCTCCCTCCTGTAAAAAATAAAAACAAAATTTCATAGCTTCAGAAAACAAGTTTGTTAAGTTTTTTAAGCTTTTCCCTCAAGCCATCACTTCTTAGTTTTTTCATTAGAGCTCTACTTTCATTCCTTTTCTTTCCTTTTAGTTATTTTCTTAGGCCATCTGATTCTACCTTCAATGCTTTTGGTGGGGAAGGAATACAGAGGAAATCATGGCTGTAATTACCATATAATTCATTTGGAGTTTTATCCTATTTTTTTTAACCATACATTATTTCTTTATTGTACCAGGAGCTTTTTTTAAATTTTTTTGCTTATTTCCTTAGTTTTTCTGCTGATGTTGCCTCCCTAGCCCCTTTGTCTATTTCAGTTTTTTCATATGTAAACTGGGGCTAATAATGTCATCTATCTCATATGGTGGTTGTGAGAATCAAATAAAATAACATTAATAGATTTCATGAGTCTTACAACTCTCTCTTTGTTAGTTATCATCATTATTCACATGATTGATCCTAACATATGGCTGCTGAATATTGGAGATTGCCTTGAAGCCAGGCCTCCGGGAGGGCCCCTAGATGCCAGATGCCTAGGCACCTCTGACCCTATTTCATCAGTTTGGGCAGTCCCTTTCCAGGAGCGCTCTAACCAGTTTGTCTCCTGCTGTGCCTCCTATAGGCTGGGTCCCAAATCCCACTGGCTCCAGGCCCCAATAGGCCTGCCTTCCCCTAGAGCCTGAACAGGCTTGGCCGGCTCTGTGTGCAATCCTGGATTGAATGGAAGAACTTCCAAGTGTTTCCTTTTGGCTTTATCCTTCATTACTTCACCAGGCACTTTTTCTTCTTTGCCAGCAAGTTTTTTTGTTTTTAGCTGAGTTTGACTGAACCACCATCTTTCCTGGGAATTAACTTTCTTACTGGATCATGTTCATCTCTGTTCCTGCTGGTGCTGAAGCAGAACTTGCTGATGTGACCCTTTTGTCCTTTGGGGCTCACTGTCTTTACCTGTATCTCTGGGGCTGAATCAACTTTGGATCTCTGTCCTAGTGTGGAAGTCTAGATGAAAGCAGGATTCCAAGAGGCAATGGTAGACAGTGGACAGGTTGGCAATAGTCTGAGGTGGTAGATTGTTGTCTGTTTTGGATAGACTCAGAAGCCTCCTGTTTCTTAAATCTCTAGATTCATGCCACCATATTATATACAGTGCCCGTGCAGACAACTTTAGTATAGAGCAGTGTGGGTAGATATGAAATAATCCTCTTTTTTTAAGTCTTTAGTGATGGCCTTATGCATAGAGCTTTGATTTACCTTTTTGGGATTCTTTTTATTACTGTGGTGTGCTTCTTACTGTTTTGAGATAATTAGGGAAAACTGGAATCAGACACAATCTCTCACACGGCCATTTTGCTGGAATTCCTCCAGCTACTTTTTTCCCTGATCTACTCAAAGTAGCAGGAGCCCCCAAAGGTCCTTGGGACCTGTGTTCACCCAACTAAAGATACAAGCTTTCTTTTCCTTAGCTTCTTCCTCTATGGAGCCAGCCCAGATCAGTTAGCCTTTCCAGCAGATGCCCATTGTCTTTGGATCTTCAGTATCTGGCACTGTGTTTGGCATAAATGCTTGTTCATTCATTGGTTTTTATCTCCTGCCCCTGTAGAAAGTGAAGTTCTTAAGGATAGGCATAATGTATGTTTGTCTTATATCTCCAACACATAATCAGCTTGTTACTGGTTGAGCAGCTGGCTAGAATTCTGAAAGTGGCTTACTGATCTTAATTCTCTTATTCTAGGTTTGATAGTTTGGGAATACCTGAATCTTTCCAGCTCTTTTCTACAGCACTAGGGGTACTACGGGCAAGACATAGGGATTCCATGAGGAAACCTTGGACTAACAGCTCCTTTATGGGGTTGCCAAAGTCCTACATCTCTGAGAGTCATTTCCCTGAGACCAGTTTGGCAAATGTAGGTGGTTGAGGAGGATTATGTATTTTGTTCCTCAGGTACATCCTGATACTCATGTGTGGAAAACTGGTGCTCTTACCCTGAATTTCTTCCCAAGAAGTTTCTTCTGGTCCTTTACAGGGTCTGAAGCCTGAGGAATTGACCTTCTCTGGATCTGCCCTGAACCTGTGGGGTCATGGCACACTCAGTGCTTGTGATTAGCCTAGACCTTTTCCTTTTGTCATCTTTGGCACAAGAGGTGTGACTTACCTATAAAGAGTATGCTGGTCTCCACTCAGTAGTGCCTTGCCAGTACTTTGAGCAGAACCTGAGATTGTACCAAATTAACACTGAAATTCAAGGTTTATTTACTGGGTCTAGACATATTGAAATCATAGTGTTCACCTTCATGA
Organism: Macrotis lagotis; assembly: GCF_037893015.1. NCBI lineage: Eukaryota > Metazoa > Chordata > Mammalia > Peramelemorphia > Peramelidae > Macrotis > Macrotis lagotis. The sequence continues at coordinate 188,058,650 of NC_133665.1, forward strand.
ATTTCCTGGCTAGCTCTAATGTGAATATGATTTTCATGTGAATAGCCCTCCCCACTTCATCCACAAATGTCCTGGCCCTGGGAGAGGTCATAGAGACCTTTGGCTTTCATGTAGCCATGGGTACAAAACACAGCCTTGACCTCTAGCCTCCTGGTCACTAGGTCAGTTTTCTGTGATGTCAACCCTCCACTGAACATTTGATCACTACCCTCTGAAATAAACTCTCCAATCTTAGTACAATGCCAAAGAGTTTCCATTTACTCTTGGGAGAGTGGTAGGAATTCCATATTGCTATCATCCATATCCTCAGTGACACCATATTGGCTATCCAGTGAACACAAATCTTGTAACTCTGTTCCTTCACAACAAGGGCTCACTAGTTGGCTTGCAGTCCTCTGGGATTCCTATATTCTATCTGAGGTATACTCTATCCAGGCTTCAAAGCTCTTCCTACTTGATAAGCAAGCCTCTCATCTTCCCTACCCCCAAATATTCCCTTAATTGAACATCATGGGCTTCCATTGACTGATGGGCTACACTCATGCCTCTGTTAGGATTGGCTCACTGGTTAGATATTAGTGTTTCTCACTTCCAAGCAGTCATTCTGTATACTCTATCTTCCATTCTGCTTTTTTTTTTTTTCATATGGGACCTTAATTTATTCAGCAATTCTTGGTCAAAAGTCGAGGGCTTGGTAGCCATGTTCAACTATTGCCCTTTCTGTATTTTACTTTGTTGACCTGGAAAGGCCTTGTGGTTTCAGGCAGCTCCCCCATTTCTTTCCGAATAGCTTCTCCACTGTGGAACAACTACACATCCACTAAGGATTCCAGAATACTATGAAAAAGTACCTTCTTTGATGTTCTAATCGCAGTCTATCCATCAGTGGAGTCTCCCTGTAACTCAACAGTCATATGGCTACTCCCCTCAATCTTTAGACGCTTCAAAGGCAGTTTTGTGTAGTAGGGAAGGTGATCTATGGCTCTGAGCAACCACCACAAATTATATTTAACAGATCTTGGAACAAGTCAAAATTCCTGGGAAGCTTCCTATCCCTCAACCCCTCAAGAATCAATTAATTTTTGATAAGTCTCATAATATATCACAAAGTAAATGCTCCCAATCAAAGTTTTGAGGAACCCCATTGATCTTGGGAACCTGATCTTTAATAACCAATTAATCAACTGGGATTTATTAGGCACTTTTGATATACCAGACACTGTATTAAATCCTGGACATTCAAAGACAGCAATGAAACATGAGGTTGACACAACTCCTGTTTTGCCTCCATCCAGAGAGGCTCTCTCTTCACCATTTTTCCTGGATTCTTCTTAGCACTAACTTTGCTTTGCTGTCTTACTTACTTCCTTGCCCTCTCACTGCATTCCTCTGAACATTTAAATTTAGCTTGTATCTTGCTCTCCCCATAGTGGTATTTAAGGCAGCTCACCACTAGACAGCTTAGCCCTTTGGAACTTTTGGGGCCAGATCTAGGAATTCCTTTGTATATAGAATTCCTGGTGAGCAAACTTCCTCTGCCAATGTACCCTGGCCCTTGTTCTGTTATTACAATCTTAGACATTTGCTTGGGGTTACTGAGAGGTTAGCTAATTGACTCAAGATCACCTCCTGATGTGACAGATGTAGGAATTGAACCCAGATTTTTCTGGCCCCCAAGGCTGGTGCTCTATCCACTCTGCCTAAAAGCCATTTGGAACATAAAACAGATTTGTTATCAACATATTGGGGGTAAAGGCAACTTATCTCCAAATCCAGAAGGAAATTAGTGAGCTAATAACCTTTCTTCCTCTCAAATCTGCGGAAAACACCTCTGGGTACCAATTGGGAAAGACTCACTCATATTAGTGGAAGGGGAGAACCTCAATGAAGAACTCAATGTCCGAGTCCTGTCTCTCAGCTTGTGTCCTCAGTAGTCCCTGTCCTTTGCATTGACCTCTGTGTGTGTCCACATCTATCTGAACTTGCACCCTGCTTGTTTCTACTACTGCTTTTGCCGCTGCTTCTGCCGCTGCTTCTGCCGCTGCTTCTGCCGCTGCTTCTGCCACTGCTTCTGCCACTGCTTCTGCCACTGCTTCTGCCACTGCTTCTGCTTGCTGCCATAATTGTGGATGCTTCTTAAGTCCTCTTCCTCCTTCTTGTCCTCCTTTCCTCCTTTCCTTCTCCTCCTCCTTCTTTTCCTTCTCTACTTCTGCCTCCTCTTTCTTATTCCTAGTAATTTCTCCAATCAGTGCCTATGCCTTGGGACCAGGGCATTATGGGAAAGGTAATCTTCTCCAGTTCCTTTCCTTCTCCATTGTGCATGTCCATTATACAGTAAGTCTGTTGTAGTCAGGGTGATTTAGTCATAACATGAATGGAATGAGAGCGAGGAGCCCTGACTTTCATCCTGGTCCTACTCAAAGAGAGCAAGTAGTGTGATGGCGAGTCATTTACCTTTTGGGCTCTCATTTGGTTCCATCTATAAGATGAGAAGAGTTGGGCTACTAGTTTTCTTAGGTCTCATTCAACTCTAAAATGCTTTGGATTTTATCCTTGCAATAATCTCTTTCACCAATCCATCTTTTCATACAGGAAAGAACTTTAGACATTGGAAGAGAGTGAGCAACTTGTCTGTAATTTGTAGGCTCTAAGTGTCCTGCCTGGGGGCACTGTTGCCCTTGGTCACATAGCTAATGATTGTTTATGCCTTTTGTTTCAGTAGAAGGTTAGATCTGGGGGACCTTAGAACTCATTTCATCCATCTCCCTCCCCATTTGACCAATGAGGAAAATTGGGACCTAGAGAAATTAAATGACTTGCTTGAGATCGGATAGAGGATAAATATGGCAGAGCCAGGATTGAAACCAGGGTCTCAGACTACAGTTCCTGCACTCTTCTTACCATACCTTGTAATGTCCTGCATTGTAAAGAGTTAATACATTTTTTTAAAAAATAATTAAGACAATTTACTTTCAACACAAGGAAAAAGAAATTTTTTCCCCAAAGAGTAAAATGTTTTTTCTTTGTAGATGGCCAACATGTGTCAAAACTACCAGATCTTCAAAATTAAATGAAGAAAACAGGCATTGTGACCATCTCCTGCCTGGTAGCTCCCATATCCCTATAAAATATTATGTTGTAGAGAATTTTAACAATCAGACTAATCAGACTATGGCCATATGAAAACAGATTTTGCTCTTTGGTTCATTGTATATAATGATAATATAAGAAAAACAAAAGCAACGCAGTCTACTGAGGCTGTTGTTTGGCTGGGGCAGTCATATAGGATATAGAAAATAATGAATTTTTTCCTTTTCCTTTTTTATATATACATATATGTAATGTGGATTGTACTGAGTATGTGCAGATACTCTCTGCCTACTTTGAGTCAACCACAAGGGAGTGTTGGGGCCAGCTTCTCGCCAAGTAAGACTCAGAGCTAAAGACTCATTAGAAGAGCTGATGCCTGAGTAGATATACAGGGATCAACCTATCCCTGCTGACTTTCTTATCCCAAAACCCTTCCCCTAACAATGGCAGAAGCCCAAGTTCAGTTGAATTCTGGGACAACATCTGTTTAAGTCTCTTGTCTCCATAGCAACATAGGCACCACATGATATATCCCTCTCCCCCAATCCTAGAACCCTTCTACTCAAATGATGTTCTATGTAATGCTCTGTATTTACTCATATTTATTCTGTATATACTTATATATATGTGTATATGAACATATGTGTATATGTGTTGTCCCCCTTCTTAGAATGCAAGCTCCTTGCAACCAGGGATCGCTTCATTGTTTTGTTTGTTCGTTTTTGTATTCTTAGTGTCTGGTACATAGTAGACACTTCATAGATGTTTGGTGATTGACTGATTGATCCATATGCAACAAACCTTGAAGGAGTTTCTAGGAGATGAGTTTTGTGAAATGGGAAGGTTTAAGCTTTCTCGTTGCATGGTTTCCTAAGCCTCAGATTTCTTCTGCAAAGGCAAACCTCTTGCTTAATGGGGTTCACCCAGAGTGGGACTGGGATTGGAGAAGGCCTTCTCAACTTGGTCAAACATGGTGGGCAGTAGCCTAGGATAGCAGATACTTGGATCCAAGTTACCTAGTGAATCCCAGTCCAAACTTGAAGAGAACAAAGAAAGAGGTGGGGCCTGGTGCTGGACTTTGAAGGACTATGGGAGCTGGGGTTGGAGATTGTTGCTGACAGTTAGTAGGGAAGAAGGACCTGGTGGGGCAACTGGGAAATCTTGAGTTGCAAAGTCCCTCTGAAGACTCATAGATCCCCGTAACCTTTGGAGACCCAGGAGATTGGGTCTCTTTAATTCTTTGGCAGAGTCCCGGGGGACACCCCTTTCCATCATGTATCACACATTGCTCCTCTACAATGTCTAAAATTATTCAGTCACATTGGAAATGTACTTGTTAGAGATTCAAATGACCTTGGTTTCCTTACCTTTAAAAGAAGAGTGTTGGGGTAGATAGTGTCAGAGGTCCTTTTCAGCTGTAGATTCTGTGACTATTTCATAGGATCCAGGGAGGGATCATTAAATAATTCTAGGAAATGGGAAAGATTCCGAATGGAAACAAATTGTGCCTCAGATTGGCCTGGCTGCTTCACCGCCTCTCTGAGAGCAAATAGGAAGTTGTGTATTTCTTGGGAAAGTGGGTCACAGGAGTGAAGAGAGTCCCATGATCATCCTGTCCTGGCCTGGCAAACCTTGCGGGGAAGCACAGAAATACTGGGGTAGACATCTCAGATGTGATTTAGTTCAAGTTGACAAGTGGTTGTACATCTCCTCTGCTTAAAGACCTCCAGGGATGGGAAACTCACTCCATCTCCAGAGAGCCAACTGTGCCTTTGAAGGGTTCTACTTGTCCTAAGGTTTTCTCCTTCTCCTGAGCCAAGATCTGCATTGCTGGGATGCCTACCTACTGGTCCTACTCTGGTCTTTGGTGCCAGATAAAGCTTGTCCACAGGAACCTTCTTCCTTTCCTCCAACCTATCTCCACTAAAAGACCAAGTGTTTTATAGCTGGGATCCCCAGAGATCTGCATTCCTGCCTCCTTCTCTAGGACTGGAGCCCAGGTTTGCTCTCTCTGACCTCTCTGATCCATCACATATGTGGTAAGCTGGCTCCTAGAGCAATGGGAAAGAACTTGGGGGAGGCATTGAACACCTCTCCTTCCTGTGCTGCCCACTGAAATGAGAGGTGGAGAAGAAGGGTGGGGGTACGTTATCTCTCCAGGAAAGGGTTGCTTCAAGCTATATGAAAGTTGCATTCTATGAACATCATGCCTTATTCTCAGAAACTTCTCCCCTAGAAATAGAAAATATGTAGACTCCTTAGCCCTCACTTCCCACCTCTGGACTCCCCTAGACACTCTTGGTAGAGTCTGCAGGTAATGCACATGTGGGTTCAAATCCCAACTCTCATAAGATCACATGTGTGACTTTGGGCAAGTGATGTAACCTCTTATAGCCTCAGTTTGCTCATCTGTACAATGAGTGAGGTTAGACTAGATGGTCTCTGAGGTCCCTTCCAGCTTTTGATCTATGAACCTCTATTCCCAACTTGGCTCTCAGGAGGTTGCAGGAGTTAAGCCCTCCCTCCCTCAGGGTCTTTTGGAACCCAGTAGTGCCCTTGTCTCCCCGACCTCCTCCATTGTCTCCCATCGACTTTCCCTAACTTATTTTGTGTCTAAAGAATATGCTAGCTGAGACTACTGTGTATGCACATGAGTCCTTGGTGTCTTTTCTCTGTTCTTTCTCATAGACCTACAGAACTTTAGAACTAGAAATGACATCAACTTTTAGCTTCTCAGGAAAAACCTTTTCTTCTTGAATGAGGCTAAACTAGAGAATTGCTTTGAAATGTGCAATAGATACCTTGCTAATGGTAATCATTTTTTAACTGAAGAAAAAGCTATTCATTCATTCATTCATCATTCATTCATCCATCATTCATTCATCTATCATTCATTCAACAATGTCCATAATGATAAGGTTGGGCAAGTTAGAAGATTGGAGATGGTGATTCCAGAAATAGCAATGATCTCTGACTTTGGCTTTTCATGTATTTGGGGTTTTCACTGTAGAGGGGAAAAGGAAGTAGCGATCAGAGTATTGGAATTGGAGCCAAGAAAACTGAGAACTCAAGACTGAACTTAAATCCCATCTTTGATACTTTCTGGTAGTTTGACCTGGGAAAAATCACTTAACTACTGTGAATCTCAGTTTCCTCACTTGTAAAAAGGGATGGTCCATTTTTGCACGCCCAGGGTTGCTTTGAGGTTCAAATGAGATAATGTTTGCAAAGCATTTTGCAAACTTTAAAGTGCTATGAAAATGCCAGTTATTATGAATCTTGTTGACTAATGGGTGGGTTGGTAAATGACCATTCTTCCCATATTTTCTGGTATTTAAGGCATGGTCATTCCTAACCTGTATTGCCACAAGGAACGTCTCTTGGCTATGTTTAGCTATATCTGCACAGTTGCTCCTCTTTTGAATGGTCTCCTTGCTCATTTGCTTTTTATGGTCTGTTTGGTCTCTGCCTCTTGCTGAAGGAGTGAGCTTGGCCATACCTTTAAGAGCATTCACTTATACTGCCAGACAGGGATATTCTCACTTGTATGGTGGGTTGATCAGGGAAACTCCCTTGTGAATTGGATGAAATTGCCTATTGGCCCCTCTTGGAGAGGATTGAGAACGTCTCCTGTTTAAGGATCATGGATCAGGCTGAATGTTGAACCCATGACTCCCTTTTCCAAAGAGATGTCTTTCCCCATGACTTGGACCAGGGAATGCCTTTGATCAGCCCTCCATACTTGTACTACCTACCTCACAGGGTTGTTGTGAGGGTCTGATGAGGATGGAGACCCAGAGTCATCTAAATGAAACCTCAAGCATCATCTAAATGCCAACTGACAACATGCTTTCTGCAAAACCCAATTTGGACTCCTCCTAGTCCCTTGAATCAGCACCTCCTGGAATGGGACGGCAATGTTAAAAGACTAACGCTACATTGATAAGGCAACTCAGAGGCTTGGGGTCATGTTCTAGATGGAAGAAAAATACAGAAAAAAATGCTCCCAAATAAATTAGCTGCAGTTGTCTGGATTTTTCAGATTAAATTGTGGGGGATTTAGGAGTTGATTTTTGGAATCTCTCAGTTCTCTTCTTCGAGATTTTGTCATTTTCCCTCCCTCCCTGGCACTGGTGAAGGCCAAGTGACTGGAAGAAATGCATAAAGGTGAAAAAAAGCTGAAGAATCATCTTTGACTTGTGATGTCAGTTTGGCAGAAACACTTTTCTAAGAATAGGGTACTTTCTGCCCTTTATTTGTCTCTTTGCCAAGCTAAAGTCTGCAAAGCCCTCAAGGTCTAACACAAGACATTGCTTCCGCGAAGCTTTTTTCCTCCCTCTACTCTGCCTCCCAGTGAACTTTTCTGCCTTTGGGTTATTTCCAGCATGGACAGGATGTGTCACATGATCGCGTGCTTCTAGAATGTATCCTAAGTGTTCTATGTCTTGTATTTGTGGGTGTCTTGTTTGCCTTTGTAGACTGCTAGCTTCTGAAAAGCAAGCGCCATTGCTTCTGCTGCTTCTGTACCCTCCTGAGCCCTCAGCACAATATGGGCACACAGGGGGGAACTAGGGAAATGCTTACAGGTTGGAGCTTGGCTTGAGGCAACCCATTCAAAAATGGGTTGGTTCAAGGAATAGTAAGTTCCTCTTCACTGTAGGTTTTCAAGGCTGGAGGACCACATGGGGATGAAGTAGAAGGGGGGGGGTCTCCTGTACAAGTAAGGGTTGGATGAGCCAGCTACTAAGGCCCCTGCCAACTCTGAAATCTGGTGCGTTTGACTTCAGCCAAATCATAGAATGAACTTGTCTTCCATGGAAGACTTCAGAACTTCTGACTCATCAGCATTGCAAGCTCAACAAATCCAAATTGGAACTCAATATCTTCTCCCTGATTCCACCCTTCTTTCAAATTTCCTCTTCAAGTCAAGGGATCACTATATTCCCAATCCCCAGGTTCATAACCTTAGGGTCATGTACAATTATTCCCTCCTCCTATTCCCAGTCCCATTTTGAATCAGTTGCCAAATTGTGTTGATTCTACCTCCCCAATATAGTTTCTGTCTGTCCCCTTCTCTCTCTGCCCATAGCTACAACCCTGTAGTTCTGACCCTGGTTACCTGTAGCCTGGACTCTTGCAACAGTTTTCTAATTTGGTTTCTAGCTTCTGGTCTCTCTTCTCTCTCCACTATTCCACAGTGCTGTTAGAGTAATGTTTGTAAAGCATAAGAGAGACTGTGATATTCCCTTGCTCAAAAATATATACCCCCTAAGCTTGACATTGAAATTTCTTCTCAATCTATCTCCAGCTCAACTTTCCTATTTGACCTTTTTCAAAATTGACCTTTCCTCTCCTCCTTTCTGTCTCTTCCACTCCTTAGCTGCTTTCCAAGCTCAGCTCTTAAGCTTTGTCCTACATGAGATGTTCTGTAGGATTCTGTTCATAATCCTAGACTAGTTGTTTGAGTTCTCTCTCTTTCTCCTCAATGATCGTGTATTTCCTTTTCTGTGTATATGTTGTACCCCACAAAGGGTGTTGTGTTTTCAGCACCTCGTACAGTGTCTGCCACATTGGAGACACTTACTGTGTATTGAATTTTCTAAGTAACTCTAAATGGGAGATTCGATGAAATCCCTTCTTTGACCAAACCCTGGATTTTTCATAACTGTTCTCCTGCAAATGCTATTGTCTTTTTTAGAGCCCTGATGACAAAGTGTGAAACAGTTGCCAGTCAGCTGTAATTCCATCGATTGTACTGTGTTCTGAAGCACCAGGGTTAGCTGAATTGTATATGTGGAAAAAAGATTGGAGCTGTTCATTCAGGATATCTTTGCTCAGTGGGAGGGATGTGGGTTTTTGGGATATCCTAGCTGTGAACCACATATTGTTTCCATTAGGGTGACAATTAGCATATATTTTACATATCTGTTTTAAATTGAAAGCTGGAAACTATAAGAAACTTGGCAAGCAAGTCGGAACTCAAGACCCTGTCATTTGGGAATACTTTGTGGTGGATACAACATACATAGGATTGAAGTAACCTGAGCATTTTTGTGTGCATACAAGCTTGGCCAATTGTTGCTAATAGCATAGGCTTGACTTCTCTTAAATGTGTTTGTCCAAATCCGCAGAGCTAAATCCTGTTATTCTGCATCAGGGTAATTTTAGATGGCAAAGGATGTACTCTTGCTATATGACTGCTGTTGTCCAATTTCTTGGTTGTACCCTGTAATTCCAATAAAGACAATGACCTACACATAGAAATGAGTCGAGGGGTTTTATCTGCCCTTGCTGTGGACTGTTTTTCCAATTCAAAATGCTTCGCTCTGGCAGCTTTTCTGCCAGAGAGGCTCAGGTTCTGTCCCAGGGCCCCAGGAAGGGGGAGGTTGCCAAGATTTTGAATTGACTTTTCAGTAAAGACAAGTAAATCTCAGTAAGAAGGAAGGATATAAGGATATGGATTGTTGGGCTCGAAGCTCTGGGCTCAATTAACAGCTCTAGACATCTTTATCTTGGGATGTCAGAACCTTCCTATGTTTGGTTCTTTCCAAGCAAAGAAAATGGAACCTCACTCATGTCACCTCCATTAATCGTAACTCATAGTTACCTAAACACTCTAAGTTTTACAAAGCTGAAGTGGGAGGACTCATGGGAATTATTGGCATCTGTCCCTTTCTCCCACCATCTAGCAGCAATGCTTTCTAAAGGGGGATCCAATGATAATCCCGTGGCCACACCAGAGGGAGAAAAATTGATTTACACACAATATTTACACACAATATCTCAATCTAGACTCATTGGTTCAACTTTTCTGGGTTCATTAGACTTGACTTTTCATCTCACAACAAGATGCAGAAACAATGCTATATGTTGGTCCTCCCAGTTGCTTGGAATGTTTCCCCAGACCTTTGACCTCGGATCTACTGTTGATGTCATTGATATAAAGGGAACAGTTGAATTTTTAGGATTTTTATTCAATAGCTGGATCTCTCATAAATAAAGGCAATGTGGAACTAGGGCAAGATGTATGCAATGCACAAAAAGGGTGGGGTTGTTATTTGGAAGGGAATTAGAAAGGGCTATAGCCTGAAGCTAGAAGAAAATGGGCACTCCACTTTATCATCTAAAGTCTCTTTCATTCTTGTATTGGAATGGGAGATATTAACAAAAAGAATTTATTTTATCTTTTTTTTTTAACTGAGTTTCCTTTGGAAGGAGATGCAGTAACCATTTTTTTGGGAGTGATTGGGATGATAACCTTGACGTTCAATTTCCAAGCTGGGTAAATTTGTCTCCCCTAGGAAGCCTGGTGATCCTCACTTTTGGGGTTCAGACTTGGTGCCACATTTAGTGGTGATACCCAATCCATTTTAGTCCTACTTCTGAAACTCTGAACTCCAGAGCTCCAAAGTTCTGCCAACCTCACTACCCCAGTTCCAAGGATAACAGGTATGCTCCACCCAATCTGAAACAAGAAATTTTCAACATACACTTTTCTAGATCTGAGATTTTCCTTCTAAGCATTTTAATCAAAGTCACCTAGAACAATTTGGTATAGATTTTCATTGTAAAATAATGGCTTATAAGATAGAAAGGTATAAAATGGTGTCTTTTTTGTCCCAAACCCTTGTGGTCATTGTGGCACCTTGGATAGCTATCACTTGCTTTACTATATTCAGTTTATTAAATATCTCCTGAACTTCTAAGACCCCATAGATCCAGAGCTGGAAAGAGCTGCAAAGACTATCTAATCCAGCCCCACCCCCCCAATTTAGAGATGAGGAAACTGAGACCCAAGGAGTTTAATTAATTTCTCCAAGATTACAGGGGTAGTAAAGGTCATTGGCCACATTTGAACTCAGGTCAGAGCTAGGACCTTTTTCACTCTACCATCATGCTCCTGTGTGGAGGACTGTGCTCTCTACTAGAGATACAAAGACAAAATATATGAAAATTACAAAAATATTTTAAAAATCCTTCAAGTAGCTTTACTAAGTTAACTATTTAACCTCTAAGTAGTTTAAGGAAGGGGAAATATTTATATGAGAAAATATAAAAGAAAGTAGGGGATAAATCATTGCCCTCCAGATTACGTTCTACTGGATCTCTATATTACCACTCTCACTCCCTCACTCTCAACCAAAATTCATACATTGGGTCCCAACTCTTGTATGTTCACGGTACTGTGTGGGTCTGCCCTCTTAACACTGTACTTCATGAACCCCTCCTTTCACATTTCCCTCTTCATTGGCAGCTGACATAATTAAGGCAATTACTTGAATAGCATAATATGAACAATAGTAACCAAACTACCCCCTTCCCTTCCACAGACCTGAGGAATTCTTTTCCACAAATCCACCAAGCATTAGTGGGAAGAGAAGGCACACATAGCATTCACTTAAAGGAAGGCATATATGGAAGGACTGCCTGCCAAAGCACCTCACTCATCTAGTCCCACAATGCCCTGAACTCATATCCCTTTCCCTTTTCAAGGTATCTTCATGATACTCCTTGAGGACATGACATCTTGCTTGGGGAGCATGCTACTCAACTAGGAGCTCCATTCCTTTCAGCACCTTCCTCCCTATGGCCAGGGGGATCGGTCTCTTTTAAAGTTTTTCTTGCCTTTCTAAGTGGGTCCTTGCTGGGAACAATGATTCTACCATGACTCTGCAACTGGATTCCAAGACCAGGAGGACAGGAAGGAGGGAGAAATCCACTCTCATCTCAATACCCAGAGGTAAGGATCCATTGTCTTCCACAATAGAGATTCTTTTTCCAAACTGACTTTTTAAGTCACTGAGTTCACACCTTTCAGATGTATCTCCTGGTCTCAATGATTCCTTGGATCAATGGTCTCCACACAATTTTTATCATTTTATTAATGGCATATATAATCAAAAAAGTTTAGAGACCATTGATACATTTTAAGCATGTATCTTCCCAAAGTGGTAGGCATATTTACAAATTACATATATATAATATATATGCACTTCTGTCCTAATAATTATATTCATTATAAAAAACAAAGTAGAAATTTTAAAAGGACCAGATAATAGTCCACCCTTTCTAGAGTCAATAAGGATAAATTAGAGCTGATTGAGTAGGGAGAGAGTGAAGATCAGAATCATGATTAAGGAAAATAACATTAACAGCTCTGAAGAGGATATGGAGGATATAGGCTATATAGGAATGTAGAGAGACTAATTTGGATTCGAATGCAATGACCAAGGCAAAAAGGGACGAGGGAATAACTGGAGTTATGTTACATAAGTCATGTAAATATAGAGAAGGGGACAGTTGCAAAACATGCTCTAGACATATAAATAATATAATTTGGCCAAGGATTGGCTATGTGAGATGAAGAAGACTGAAAAGCTGAAAATGACTCTGAGGTTATGAACATGGATGATTAGAAGAATGGGGGAGCTCTTGATAAAAATAAGGAAGTTTGGAAGAAGAGTACATTTAGACCTACACATTAGATTATCTTGCTAGTTGTGCGCTAGCGCTTAAAGCTGAGCTAGTTCCATAAACCTGTTTGCTTCAGTTTCCTTCAACTGTAAAATGAGCTGGAGAAAGAAATGCCAAACCACCCCTGTATCTTTGCCAAGAAAATCCCAAATGGGGTCATGGAGAGTTGGATGTGATTGCAATGACTAAACAACAAAATTATTTTATCTAAAGATAACAAAAGATTTGCATATCATATTATTTAAAGATCATATAAGGACTATAGTGTATATCGTAATCCATCTTTACTTACTCATTCTGAGTGATTTCTTTTGTACCACCCAAAGAGAAAGCAGGTTTTTTTTTTAACCAGTCACTTTTCTGAAGTCAGAACAGGGTCTAATATAGTTAAGGATGCCATGGAGGGGGGGAATTGGTTCATATTTTTCCAGTGGTACCTGGGACAATTGTAGCTGCAGGTGTTGAATAGGTTATAACCACCCTGAGAAATCTATACATAGTTCAGAAATGGGGAAGATTAGGATCCTGCACAGTGGAGGGAAAAGATGCAGTGAGAGAATGTTCAGGAACCCCAGTAGGTGTGGTTGTCTTGGGGACAAACTCCTTTTGGCTATCTAAGGGACAGTGGGGGATGTGACCCATTTTCCCATTCTCTAATTAATCATAACACACCCCTAAGGGGAAAGACCACAACCTTCTAGGTATTCACAACGTTGAATTTAGAGACAGCAGCCTAGAACGTATCTTCCTGTTGGAAATCACCACCATGGACCTGTAGTCAGCCAATGGTGAACCACAATCCAATTTCATCAAGTTTAACCCAAGAATTTCACAAAGTGATGAGAAACTGCAGCTACTCTCTACTTCCTTGATGTCCTATCATTTGTTCACCTGGCCTGGGGAAAAATTCTGTGATCAAGGATCTCCTGAACTACTTCTATCACTATAGAAAAATACAGAATAGGAATGATAGAGGAAAAGGAAGGAATCCAAGGTATTCTCTGGAAGCTTGTGAAGAAAGGCAGAACATAGTATTAATTTTGTGTATTTGTGGTTGTGTGTGTGCATGCATGGTATACACATGTGCATGTATGATTGTAGGGGCAGGGGCATTAGGGAAAGCTATACGAAGGAGGTGATACCAGAACTGACCCTCTGCTTTGGCAGAATTTCATCCCATGTACCTCCTTCCAGGATTGAGATATACTTCTTATTCTGGGTTCATTCTATCCTTTTGTCTAGGGGATCTGTGGTCTACTCTAATAGTAATATAACTGGTATTTTCCCTCATCTGATCACAATTCAGAAATTTTTCCCATTAGTTCTCCCTTATATTTCCTTGATTATTTCAACTGAATATGTTTACAGACCATACAATGATATTGGTCTCCTCACCCTCCAATCCACATTCCTTCCGAAGAAGGTATTATGTTTTTCTAGAGTCCTGTTTTAGGCATGGATCCCTACCCACAAGATCAGAGTGAGCTTAGTGAAGTCCAGTTTCTCTGTTTTAGGATACAGAGTTCATTTTGCTGATACTATGACGGGCTCCCTTTGAGGATAGGGAGTTCCCTCTCACTGGAGAGTTTCTGAGGGAAGACCATTTCTCTGGGTTGTTCTCGGAAGGAAAGGGGCCAAGTAGAGATAGGATTCTGCATTTTCTCTCAATTTGGAAATTCCTCGATTCTAAGAGATTTTTATTCAACTTTGAAACTTATTGTTCAGTTATTAAATATTCTATAAGTATAAGCACAGTGACCCCCTTGCCCCTACAAAACAACACTCCAAATGTCCCATGATTTTGAAGTCACTGCTTGAGTATCTACCAAGGGTTACCTCTCTTTAGGGTTTTTGAATTTTTTTTAGGTTTTTTTTTGCAAGGTAAATGGGGTTAAGTGGCTTGCCCCAAGGCCACACAGCTAGGTAATTATTAAATGTCTGAGGCCGGATTTGAACTCAGGTACTCCTGACTCCAGGGCTGGTGCTCTATTCACTGTGCCAATTAGCCGCCCCTGGGGTTTTTGAAATTTAGTGGTAGATCAATATCATGACATAAATGAATAAAATTTTATCTGGGGAATTTGGGGTATTAGTTCTTAAGTGGGAGAGCCATTACATCTAGAATCCCACTGTCTCCCTAGCTTAGGAACTGGGTGAATTGAATAATTCAGCTTATAAAATATATGCTCCTTGAGGGCAGGATTGGTTTTGTTTTTGTCTTTGTATTCCCAGGATTTAGTATAGTCTATATTGGCATTAGTAGAGACTTAACGAATGTTGACCAAATGGAATTTAATTGTCTCATCATATTTTTCAACATCGAAGTTTAAAAAGAGAGAATTAGGAACTTTTTGTCCCCTACTTCAAGGAGGGTGTATGACTAATCCCCTCAATTCACCTTCATGGCAGACGTAGTATCATATTTCTCCTGGGTTCTCCATGGGATTTGTGTACTGGGATTTATACTAAATTGGGCATTTAAGAGATCAAGTGAGATGATATGGACTCAAGACTAAGAACCCTAAGGCACCACAGAAAGCAAACTATAATAATTCCAAAGATATAAATTAGTGTGTAAGAGATTAACTTGAATAGCAGATATGGAAAAATATGGGAGAAAGAGCCAGAAAAAGTTCAGAGGACACATGACTCTAATGATTGACCATTTGAGCTTCAGGATGGAACCTAACAAAGGATTACCACGGAGCCCAATCTTTCCACTTTGGAGGTTGAACACTGTAATGACTATAAATCCCTTGGATCAGCCAGGCTCCAGGATGCCAATAATAATGATACTTGATGATAATAATGGAAGAAAGATGGTATTAGTCAGGACATCCAGGTCCTTAATGAAACTGTGGGGAAACCAGAAAGAAAAACAAAAAAGTGAAGAAAGGAAAGTGCTCTTACTGGAAAGCAAAGGCCATATCCGGTCACTGGAAACCAACATTCCTTATGCTCATCTGAGGGTTTTTTTCCCATGGAAGGTTTCTTTGAATGAGCCATAGAGGTGGAGTGTTTAGAGGCCTTGGTTTCTCTCCATTTTCTTTCTCCCTTCACATCATTAGCCCAAAGCCTATGACCCTTGGGATGAAATTTGGGGATGTTTTGACCCTTTGAGACATGCATGAAAGAGTAAAATGGGTCTAAAGAACGTATTCCAATAGTGATCTTTTGTGGGGCTTAGTTTAGGGTTAGAATTAGGCCTTCACATTTGGTTAGGAGCACTGGGGCTAGAAACAGGAAAAGCAAAAATATATGCTTTCCACCTCATGGACCAAAAGTCAATGATTGAGAGATATTTCACTCAAATATCCCATCTCTGTATTTTTAGTATTGTCTAGTCCTTGTGTCTGAACTTCCAAGTCTCATGGCTGCTAATGTAATTTCCTGACTAGTATATTTAGAATCAACAAATTTTAGAGTTAGAAGAGCCAACAGTGGCAACCTCATATAATCTCGATCTGAATCAATCTATTAAGTGCTCTGTATTTGGTAGGCTCTGGGGATGCAAGCATCAAGAAAGGAAGAAGAAATCTAAGTGAGAAACTGGTGCAAAATATACCTGATCAGCATCCAGACTTTTCCTGAAGACATCCTAACACTGAGAGCTTGCTACTTCCTAAGACAGCCCATTTCACTTTGGAATAGCTCTCATCATTAGGAAACTCTTTCTGGAGTCAGTGCCTCTCCTTTCCCAGTCTATCAATTTCTGCTCTTGGGAGCTAAGCAGAGCTAATTTGACCTCTCTTCATGAACCTACTAAGTTTTCTCTTCTCCAAACTAAATGCACCTTCAAAAATGTTTATATGGAAGGAACACCAGACTTCTTTTTTTTTTTTTTTTAAGGTTTTTGCAAGGCAAACGGGGTTCATTGGCTTGCCCAAGGCCACACGGCTAGGTAATTATTAAGTGTCTGAGACCTGATTTGAACCCAGGTACTCCTGACTCCAAGGCCGGTGCTTTATCCACTGCGCCACCTAGCCGCCCCGAACACCAGACTTCAACATCTCGCTGTCCTCCAGAAATTCTCGAGCTTATCAGAGAACAAACACATATTGTCTACTTTGTACCAGTCAGTATCTTTCCTGTAATCAGGTTTGATAATTTGAATACAATACCCCAGATGTTTTTTGCCCAGTGCAGAGGCTAGGGATATGTCAGTGGTACACTGGAGAAAACCTACAATCAGGAAGATTCATCTTTCTAAGTTCAAATCTGCCTTCAGCTACTTCCTAGATGAGTGACCCAGTCAAGTCTCTTAACCCGGTTTGTCTCATTTTCCTCATCTGTAAAATAAGCTGGAGAAGGAAGTGGCAAACCACTCCAGCACCCAAGAAAACCCCAAATGGGGTCATGAAGAGTTGGACACAATTGAAAAATGACTGAACAGCAACAATAAAAAACCAAACATGAGTCTCTTAAAGTGTAAGATTTTATTAGCTTTCATGCAACCACACTGTATTGTTTACCCCTGTTTATCTTTCAGTATACTAAGGTTTCCATATCTTTTTCAGATAAACTGCTCTAACTCTCCACATCCTGTTCTTGGGACTTTTTAAATGGTTTTTTAATCTAAGGGTAAAACTCTATATTAAATTTCATCCGATTAAATCCATCCCATGATTCCAGTCTGTCTAGGTACTTTTGAATCCCAACTATATAATTCAGTGTGTCAGCTATTCCTCCCTGCTTTGGGTCATCTTTGAGTTATGGGATAAGCATCCTGCTGATGCTTTTATCTATTTTGATGATAGAAATGATAACTCACATAGGAACAAACTACAATTGTGCTGCACTCTATGGGAAACCTTCCAATCTGACATCCCACCTTTGGGTCTGCCCTTCAACTAGCTCCAAAGGTCCCCAGTTGTGCAATTATCTGTTCTTTTCAAATTTTACTCAAGTCTTGTTGAAGATCAAAGCTAATACCCTTAGCTGTCTGATTCCAACATTCTTTTATTGTCTTCAGGAGAAGACTCAGTTCAACTTCTGTGGATACATTTTTTTTTCGCTAAACTGTACAATTCAAAACTTTTTCATACTCTCTGAGGAAATAAAATCAAATAAAGACATTGCAAAGAGAACAGAATATGGTAAGTTGGAAGGGTATTGGAATCACACAAAATATGTAAGATAAATAAACATATTAAAAAATAGAATCAGATAGCACCAGTGCTCCATCAGGGGCAGGAGGACTATCTAAGGATAGTAGATTCTTGGTCAGAGATAGAGGACATTTAAGAAAGAATGGGGAAAATGTATTTTCTAGATGTCTTACAGATCCATCCATAAAGACTCTGCACTGGGCAATACTGAAGAGGTAAGGGGAAGGAAAAGACTGCCTATGTATACTTCCCAAAAGAAATGTCATGGAGAGGAGTATGAAGGACAAAGGTAGCAGTTCAGACACCTGAAAGTTTGCAGAAGAAAAAAATCTAAGGAAAGAATCAATAATAAAACTCATGCTGTTAAATGTCTGTACACAAATAGCAAATGTTTAGGCAACAAATGAGAAGTTCTAACATAGACAAATCTTACCTCCTAGATATCATGGGGATTTGGTGGGATGAAACCTTTGACTAGGACCATATTCTGCATGGGTCTATCTTATTCAAAATAAACAGGACTGGTGGGGCAGCTAGGTGGCACAGTGGATAGAGCACTGGCTCTGGTGTCAGGAGTACCTGAGTTCAAATTTGACCTTAGACACTTAATAATTACCTAACTGTGTAATCTTGGACAAATCACTTAACTCCATTGCCTTGCAAAAACTTAAAAAAAAACCCAACTGGATGGGGATGAAGTAGAATTATATATGAAGAAGAAAGACATATTTGAAAATATCCACGTATCACAATAAAGAAGCAGACTTCATCATGAAGTCCAATGGAATGATAAATGGATGTATTTGAGTATAAAACAGACCACTTGGAAAGAAAAAGGTGACAGGTAATGAATTTGGAAAGCAAATCACAAGACTGGCACATAATAGTAAAGGGATCCTGAAAGTATCCAGCTATCTCTATCAAAAGCTCAGAAGCTACTCAAAACTGAATTTTCCTTAGTGACAATTTCATCTTTCTAAAGATGAAAGAACCTGGGGGAACATTCTTTTTCTGGTTCTGATTTTCACTGGCAGCTTCAGGTTTTCTCTTCTATAAAATAAGAGTAAAATATATTATTATATTTGTTATTATTACAGTAATAACTAGCATTTATAAAATGTCCATTAGTGAAAAGCTGATCTAAAGTGCCTTTGTGGGTGGGGGAATGACTATTCCAATTCAATTCAATAAATATTTACTAAGCACCTATTTATATGCTGTTCTCCCTATTCTCAGGGAGCTTACAACCTAATGGGGGGAGACAAGACACAAAAGGAGGCAAGAAAGTAGGAGAAAGTGTGGGGGCTTGGGGGAAAGATGGAGGAGAGGGGGGTATTTTGTTTCATGGGGTTAAAAATAAAAAGTAGAAAAAGAGTGGATCGAGCTGAGGAAGTCCAGCTTCTGTTCTCCATAAAGGAAGGCATTGGGAGGAGTTTGGCATGCCAGTCTCCAGCCCTCCTATCAGAGGGGAGAGGAGGATGGCGGAAGGAGTGTCATTCAAGGTTTGAATTAGCTGCATAGTGATGAGATTAGAGATGATGAGTTTCACCTAGAATGGTAGAGAGAAAAATGAAAAACAGTTTGATATGTGCCCTAGATTCCAGAGAAAAGATAGATGGAACTCTGTGATTAAAAATGCTCTAGAGGAAGCAAGGTCAGGAGATATGAGAGATGTAAAGGGGAAAAATTTCAATGAGGAGTAAAGTTTGAATTTTTTTCCACTGTTGAATGGTATTTTGTTTTATTTTTCCCCAATTACATGCAAAGATGGTTTGCAGCAATCATCTTTTTGTAAGCTTTTGAGTTCCACATTTTTCTACCTCCCTCCCTTCTTTTCCCTCCCCCCAAGATGAGGAATCTGATATAGGTTATACATGTATAATCAAGTTTAACCTATTTCCATATTTGTCATGTTGGGAAAGAATCAGTACTAAAGGGAAAAAAAACATGAGAAAAAGGAAAAAACTCACATAAAACAAGTTTTTTTTTTAAAAAAAGTGAAAATAGTATATTTTGATCTATACTCAGACTCCATGGTTTTTTCTCTGAATATGGATAGCATTTTCCATTAACAGTCTTCTAGAATTGTCCTCCATCACTGAACTGCTAAGAGAAGCTGCATTTATCATAGCTGATCATCACACAATGTTGCTATTAATGTGTATAACGTTCTCCTGGTTCCGCTCACTTTACTTAGCATCAGTTCATGCAGGTTTTTCCAGGCTTTTCTGAAGTACATCTCTTCATAATTTCTTATAGAACAATAGTACTTCATCACATTCATATAGCACAATTTGTTCAGTCATTCATTAATTTTCTTTGTTTTTTTGTTGAAATCTACCTTTGCTTGTAATTGTAAACATTAAATTAGAATTTAAAAAGAGAATTGTTATGATGAAAAAAAAGAGGCAAAACAGTCTCTGCCCTCAAGGAACTTACAATCTAATGGGGGAAACACCATTCAAAATTACATAAACAAAATATACCACATTCATGATAAATAGGAAATAATTACCATTTGGAAGGCCCTAGAATTAATAGCTGTTAGAAAGCTTCCATAAGATAGCATGTTAGTTGGAACCTAAAAATCCCCAGAGAAGTTAGGAAACAGGGTGGAGAAAAAAGTATTTCAGGGAAAGAAGATGGCCAGAGGAAATTCCCAAGGCTGAGAGATCAAATTTCTTGTTCAAGGACCAGTCAAGAGGCTAATGTCACTGGATCAAAGTATACATATGGCAACCAAATCATCTTGGGTCTTGCAAAAGGCATTCAGTTTTGAAGCAGAAAAATTGGGTGAGTTAGTTTGCATGTTCAGCCCCTACTTCAAATTTGTCTGAAGAGATGAATGTGGACATGTAGGGGACATTACCAACCAGTTTAAATTTAAAGAGAAAATGTACAGAAGGTGAAAGTAAAGCTAAGTAACAATGGATCAACATAAAGGCATAACATAGCATTGTAGAAATAATGTTAGGAATGCTAAAGTTCAGAATGGGCTGAGTCTGGTGAAAGAAGCTAAGAAAAATGCAGGGATGTTGTTTGATTTTACCTATAAGGGGCAAAAAAAGGAAAAAGGAGGATCAAAGAAAGGACATTCCTTGGGCTGGATGAAATAATGCTACCTTATAAAAGAGAAGAACTGGAATTGGATTCCTTATTTTTCCTGTGTTTTCTTTGCTGAGAAGAATAAATTTTGCACTGGAAAAAGTTTTTTTTTTTTTTTTTTTTTTTTTTTTTTTTTTTTTTTAGAAAATGGAGTTGATTGCCAAGTTAAAACAGTGTAAGAGAATATCTACCTACTGAAGAGCAATTCAGATCCACCAGCCCAAGTGAAGTACATCTTTAGATCCTGGCAGAACTGATAAATACATTTCTTTATACATTCATAAAACTGAAGAAGGTCAAATGAACATTTTATTTGAAAGAAAGAGAACAGCATTCACAAACTAGAGACCTATTAGCTTGACCTTGATTCTTGGGAACATTCTAGATCAGATGACCAAAGAATGATTAGTGAACTTCTAGAAATGAAAGTGGTGATTGCAAAGAGCTATTATGACTCCAACTAGAACAGATTGTGTCAATCTAACCTCATTTCCTTTTATGAAAGTATTAGTAAACCAACAAACAAAATAATGTCTACCTAGATCTTGTTAATAAAATATTTTCATAGAAAAGATGAAGAGAGATGGATTTGGCATGATCCAATCAGATGGATTTAGATTTGTTTGGAGGGCCAGACTCTAAATTAATTGTAATTCAATGATTCAATGATCCAGTGATTCAACTTCACTGTGATAGGAGGTTTCCAGTGGAGTACCCAAGGGATCAGCACTCAGTCCTCTGCTGTTTAACATGTTTATTGAGGACTTGGTTAAAGGCATGTGATTAAATCTGGTGATGACCCAATGCTTGGAGAGTTAGCTAACACATCAGATTAGAGCCAGAACTCAAAAACATCTTGACATGGTCAAGTGTGGGACTTAATCTAATAAGATAAAATTCAATAAGGATAAATGTCAAGTATTACATTTGGGCACAAGAAATCAACTGCATCAGTACAAGATGGGAGAGGCAAGGATAGATAGACAATTTTGGGAAGAGAAATCTGCTGATGTTTTAGTGGACAACAAGCTCAGTGTGAGTTAGTAGTGTGCTGGGGCAGCCCAAAGGCCTAATGCATATTTGTACTACATTAAAAGAGACATTGATTCCAAGAATAATGAGGAACAGTTCCATTGCTCTCAGTTCTCATCTGGGATTATTGGTTATACTATGTTCAGTTCTGGGCAACACCAATTAAAATACTTTGGTAAGCTGCACCATGTCCTGAACTCAACAAGGGTGGTAAAGGATCTTGAGTGTGGGGCATGGAAGGATTAGTTGAAAGAATTGGGGATGTTTAATTTGGAGAAGACTTAGAGAGGGCATGAGAGTAGTTTTCAAATATTGGAAGGGCTAACATTGGAGGATGAATTGGTCTTTTTCTGTTTGCCCTGAGAGGGTTGTGAATCACGAATGCCCCTGGAGAGGAGGTGGGACCCCTCTATAGGATCTCTGATCAGAGAATGGGTGACTGACCACTTATTAGGGATGATAAGCTTAGGAATTTCTTTTGTGGATGAGCTCCTTCCAACTCTCCAATTCTAGTTATCAATATCTAAAGAAGTATATCAGCTTATATAGATCTTCCATTGTTCTGCTCAAAGGCACCAAGATTTTCCATAATCCTTTAGGATAGCAATGTCTAGGTTATATATAACTCTTTGCAGATATGATAAACTTTAAGAAGCACAACAACAAAATAGAGGGACTAGGATCTAGGAGGCTTAGCAAACTAATACCCCAAGGGCTCCCATTTAAAAAAATGCTTCAGGGTTTGCAGGGGTCAAAAAAAGAGTTGGAGGTGACTGAAATGACTGAACAACAACAAAGGGTTTTGCAGAAAATTGGACACATATTTATACCTCATCATCAATGAGTTAATATGTATGAAATACTTTGCAAACCTTAATGCACTTTTAAAATTCGAGCTATCATCATCATCATTATAAATATTAATTACCCTTCCAAGTACCTCTTTTCTTCTCTCCTCTTCCTTTTGAGTGTTGTCTTTCCCTTTAGATTATAAACTTCTCTAGGGTAGGGACTATCTCTTTATTTGTAGTTGTGTTAGTATAATGTCTGGTCCATAGTAGGTCCTTAATAAATGTTTAAGAAGTTGATATTTTTATTCTTATTTTAGAGAAGAAAAAAATGAGACCTGAATGACTGAAGTCTTAATTAAGTGCTTATTCTGTGTCAAGCCTGATCTGAACTCTAAGATTACAAATATAAAAAACAAACATAGTCCTTGCCCAGAAGAACCTTTCATTCTAATGTAAGTTGTTTTATGACTCTTGGTGACCCCATTTTTTTGGATCTGAATGTTGATACCCCCCCCGCCCCCGTTCTGTCACTTTCCATCTTTTCTCCTCTTGGCCATCTGGTGTTGTTCACCGGTTGGGCAATACAGCATTTCCCTTCGCCATCCTCTTGATTTGTTCATCAATAATGAAGAGATAAGTATAGTCAAAAGCAGGAGAGACAATAGAGTGAGGCACCATGGGCATTGATGGGGCTTCTTAGCTTCTCTATCCCTGAATTCTTCACTTTTAGTCTTGCAGTGTCCACATTCCCCTTGGCTGAAACCTGCTACTTTCCTTTCGCTCCTTTGCAATTAGTTGTATAGGGGTGGGGGGCAAAATAAAGTTGTCATAGTGTGACTCCACCTGCCACATCTTTGTGTCCCTAGGGTCTGTTGCATACAGGATATTTAATCCATTTTTATTGAAATAGAATGAGAATCTAGGAGATGTCAAGGTCAAACAGTGGTGCTTAGTAGAAAAGATGAATCAAGAAGACCTGAGTTCAAATTCTACCTCATTAACTGTGTGGATTTAGACAAGTCATTTAACTTCAAAATTCACGTCTGAGGCCACATTTGAACTCAGGTCCTCCTGACTCCAGGGCTGGTTCTCTATCCATTGCACCACCTAGCCACCCCACCTGGATGCCTTTTGAACCTTGCTTCAATAGATGTGTCTCCTCTTCCCTTTTCCTTTTATGTGTCTGTTGTCTTCCTCTATTAGAATGTCACCTCCTGAAGGGCAAGGACTATCTTTTTTGGTTG
Organism: Macrotis lagotis; assembly: GCF_037893015.1. Taxonomy (NCBI): domain Eukaryota; kingdom Metazoa; phylum Chordata; class Mammalia; order Peramelemorphia; family Peramelidae; genus Macrotis; species Macrotis lagotis. Next base: position 188,082,494 of record NC_133665.1, read on the forward strand.
TATTTGTTTATATCCTCAGCTCTTATTACAATATCTAGTACATAGTGAAGAGCTCTCCTCTTTCATCCCTCTTCTTTCTTTCTTCTCTCTTCTCCCTCCCTCTTTGTGCCTCAGTTTCTTCATAGATAAAACAAGGAGTTTTCAATGTCACTTCCCACTCTATCATTACTATTTTAGTGCATTCTGTATGGTAAGCAAAAACTAGAGATGTTGCCTTCTTTTACCTAATTCTGTGAAACAGGAAAAATTTATTCTTTCCATCTACTTAAAATAAGAAATCTTCCCTGGTTTTGATTATGTGAATCTTTAAATTGTTTGCTTGTTATCCTCTCCTCCCCCTGGATAATTGCCTCAGTTGTTTCCTTCCAGAGGATGTTTTACCAAATCCATATCAATTTATCTATTAACACACAATTGTCCTTCATAAAAGTGGGGGTCTGTGGCCATCGAGGGTGAGTCATGTTGGGGGGAGGCATAAACAATGGTGGTAGAAGGGGGTGATTCTGAGCACCAAAGACCCATGGGCTGGAGACATTTGAGAATGACTGATTCTGCCCTCATATTGTGGCTGAGGAATCCTATGATATATGAGACCTATGCTTTGGTTCTTCTGAGGTTTCTGTCAGACTTCTCTCTACAAGGGAACCTGACTCAGGGTGAGTGTCATTGTCAGCTTACATCCATGTGACCATGGTGCATCACCACCAGCCTAGAAGACACAGAAGCAAGCAATTTAACTCTGATGAGCATGAAGGTCACTGTGGCTTGAGTCTCCATGAGTGTGGGAAAATCAGATGTAAAGGAAAATCTTTGCTGGTTTGATCCCCCAGGATGGGCACTTCTAGGGTCTCAACCACTCTTCATCAGTGGTGAATACAAACCATGGAATCTTCTGATTGTGCCAGTGCTGCTAACCTTGTGTGGGTATTCAGCCCTGGCTTCAGACCTTGAACATTACTGCGGAATCTCACTAAAACCCAAGCCCGTAGTTTAGTGATGAGGGATGTTAGAACTGAGATCTCTAAGTACTTTGAACAATAAATAGAGACCCAATATAGCTTAATGCAATAAACATTTAGTAAGTGCCTACTGTATGCCAAGGACTGTGATAGACACTGCGGAATATCAGGACAAAAAGATCTTTTGAGGATCTTAAAATATAGCTTATTGTGGTGCACTCACGGGACCCTTTTCTGGACAAAGTGCTCTGGTCCTTGATGGATCTCTGTTCAGCCTTGGAGAAATTCCAGAAACAGGAAGTAAGACTCCAAGCTCTATTATGCCCCAACCTGAAAGTTTTGGGGAAATCTCTTAAACAAAGTTAAGACCCTCCTTTGAAATTTAGATTTGCTTCTGGAAAAGTTATTTAATATACAAGGCAGACATCAGGACTTGGAATGGAATGAAAAAGCATTTATTAGGTACCACTATATTCTAAGCTTCCTACTCTTTCCTAGTAGATAGCAAATACTGTTTGCTTGGAGTATACCTTTGCTCATTCTTTGGTGGGAATTGGGAAAAGGAAATAATTAATCAACCTCTAAGTCTTTGTTAAGCACTTACTGTATGCCAGAACTCATTTACTGAGAGTTTCCCAATTGGCTGCTGAATCTGAAGAGCTGTTCTGAAGTGTTCTTCTGGTGAAAGAAGAGGCAACTTTTGGACATCTGTCCTTGGATATAACCCTTCAGGTAACCAGATGTGCTCTCCTTAAGGGATGGAGAATGAAGACCATTCTCTATTTTGACATAAAGCCATTGGCCAAATAGCAAGAGAGTTGAACTCTCTGGTTTTGTACTAAAGTCCTTGGTTGCCTTGGCTTCTCTTATAGGTTTCCTTCCTTTAGCATTATCTTTTTGAATGAAAAGTCTAGAAAAATCTCAGCATTGCTCTCATTCACTGGCAGCAATGATGTTTAGTAGAGGAGCCCTGGCTGAGAGGAGAAGAGGGGAAATACCTGTATTGAACAGTTTGACCTCCACCAGGAAAGAGGTCACCAGAATAGAGACCAAGCATAGCCAAGGCCCAGTGCAAATGTGAAATGGCTAATCAGCCAAACTGAGTGAAGCCTTGATGAGACTTATCTAACAATGTTCCAGTACATCCAACAGACCTGTGAGTTCTGATCTGATTATTCTGTATTGCACACCATGAATTTTTCCTAAGGACATTGAATGCTCTTTTCTGAGTTGGAATAGATGAGCTATTTCCTAGCTGATTCATATTTAGACAGTGGGTATCTCTTATTTCCCCTTTTACTGGGAAACCCCTTAGACTTTGAGATCTAACTTTCACTTTTAACTAATTAGTAATTTTCTCTAGGATGCTGTGATTGAGGTCATGAGCCAGTTTCGGAAGAATAGGAAGCCTCATTCCATTTTGAGACTTCCGACTACTTTCCCCTCTTTTCTGATCTGTCATGAAAGACCAGAATTGAGCCTGGTATACCCACAGGAACCCTAGCTGCCTGGGCTGCAGAATAAAAAAGGAGGTGCAGGTATTGTGCCTCAAATCTCTACCTGTGCGGACAGTAGTCTGAAGACCAGTTTGGCCAGACCTTAAAGCTCAGTAGAGGCGAATAATGTATAACCTAGAAAGTTACACTGGATATTGATTTCAAAAGACTTAAACTACCAACAAAGGATATAGTATTTTATCCTAAAGGCAATGGGAAGCCACAGAAATTTCGTGTGTGTGTGTGTGTGTGTGTGTGTGTGTGTGTGTGTGGCATGTTCTGACCTGGCCTGCACTTTAGGATTATCAGATTGGCAGCTTTCCTCCTCGTTTCTTATCCTACCATTCCATTCTCCACAGACCTGCCAGAATGATTTTCCTAAAGCATGGGTACGACCATTTCACTTTTCTCCTAAGGAAATTCCAGTGGTTCTAGGATCATTAAACTCTTCTGTTGTTATTTAAAACCCTTCACAACTTGGTTCCTCACGCTGAACAACCCATTTCGCAGCTCTGGGCTTTTGCCCTGGCTGTCCTTTATGATTAGTGGGTGCTTCTGTCTCTTAGAATTTGAAGTCTGCGCCAAGACCCAGCTCAAATACTAAAACTTACACAAAGAAGCCTTTTCTGATGCCCCCAGCTACTTGGGCACTCCTCTCAAAATCACTTCTATCCAGTGCCTCTAGTTATATAGGGACACGATGTCTCCCCGAATAGAATGGAAGGTCCTTGAAGGCGGGGACAGCTTCATTTCTGCCTTTATGTGCTCAACAAGGAACACAGTATCTGGTTAAAAAATAGGCTCTCCATGAATTTGTTTGCTCTTTGATGAAGATTGGATTTGCTGGATGGCTTAGAAGGGAAAGGAGCTATTGGCAGGAAGGAGTGGCCATGATCAATAACAACGTAGGTGGCTCGAGTCAGATCACATCTGGAGCCCATACTGAGTTCCATTACGGATGATGCATCGTTGGAAGGACAATGACAAACTAACAAGCGCCCAGATTCAAGGGAGCCAAGTGGTGAGGAGTCTTGAAACCATACATATTCATAAGTCAAAGGGGAGAGTTGGGAGAAAGGGGTGGTATGTGATAGCTGTCTTCAAGTATTTGAAGGCTCTCGTGTGGAAGAGGGATCAGCCTTCAATTTGACCCTTGTAGGAAGAACTAGGAACAGTGGGCGAAAGCTGTAATGAGGCAAATTTAAGGTTTGATATTAGAAAAAGATTCCTATGAATTAAAATGATCAAAAGGTGGAATGGGTGATGCTGGGTGGCAATGAGTGATGCTGGTGGCCATGGGTGATGCTGGTGGCAATGAGGCCCCCTCATTAAAAGTCTTCACTGGGTGACCACTTGATGAGGGCATCGTAAAGAACTACTAATTGGCATGGTTGAAGACCAGATTCCTTCTGGCTCTGAGATTTGGAGATCATTGCTTGAAAAATTTTGATCTCAGATGGGATATAGTCAACCCTCTGTATGGGGGAAATGGAGCATCCTAGTGGTAAATGGAAACACATTTCATCCAGTGCCTCTCATCCATCGTCACATGAAATCCAAACAAAAGTCAAGTCATTCCATGGGGCAGAAATTTCATAGCCTTAGTGATAGTGATAGTCCTGAATCACCCTAGTTGGGTTGTTTTCATCGCTAGCATTTTAAATACTTACTCTCCAAATGGTCCCATTGTTTATATTACCTCCTTGGATTCTAGGCTTCCCAATGACAAGGTCTGTGACTTCAGTGGATCTAAAGCCTCTCCCCAATTATTCTTCAATAATCTCTTCCATCTGTATTCTTTGTGCTCACATCTAATCACTGCTCATAAATAACATCCTTCTTCAGTTTGGAAAGAATAAATAATAGTAATAATATCAGGGTGGTAACTCTTTTGTATGTTAGGAGTTATAGATTTCCCTCCACAACAATCTTGGATGGTAGGGAGTGTTAGTATTACTATAAGAAAAGAAAACAAAACAGAGTCTCTGAGATGCTTAGTACATTGATATATGATCAGATTTGCTGACTCAGGAACGTAGTATTAGACCTAGATTTAAGAGGTGGAAAGGTCCCTTGGGGCAATGGAGTTCAACTCCCATTTTACAAATGAGGAAATGAAAGCTAAGAGATGTGACTTGCCCAGGGCTACACAATCATATAGGAGCATAAGAGTTATTTTATCTTTTTTAGAAATAAGAATCTTGGGGGGCAGCTAGGTGGTGCAGTGGATAGAGCACCAGCCCTGGAGTCAGGAGGACCTGAGTTCAAATCTGGCCTCAGACACTTCATAATTACCTAGCTGTGTGACCTTGGGCAAGTCATTTAACCCCATTTGCCTTACAAAAACCTAAAAAAACCCTAAAAAAAGAAATAAGAATATTGGGGTTCAGTAGAATTGTGAGGTTACCTTTTGACAGGTTGGTAATTGGAAGTGGTTCCAGAATCCATGGTTTCTCACACAAGCCCTCTCTCTAGACATCCTACTCTACCCAGTTCTGCTGTTTCCTAACTGGTGACCTTGGATAAATCACTTCCCCTCCTCTCTGTTTCAGTTTCCTCTTCTATAAAATGAAAAAGTTAGACCAATTGACTTCTCCTGTTCCTTCCGAATCTTTCCCAGTGATCCCATGGCCTTTTAATCAAAGTTTGCCCTCTTTCCTCTTCTTAAAGATATGCCTATAGGGCAGGCTCCCTAGATTTTAAGGGTGGGACTCTGGGACTAGCTTTGTTGCTGAGACCTTTAATCAGCAACTAAATCCCAACTCTTAGAATGAGACCTGGGAATTCCATTCCACAGCCATGAAAATCTCAGCCCAGGCTGGAACTTTGCATGGGGTGGGAGCGAGGGTGTGTGGGCCCGGCTGGAATGCCAGGGACTCTTGGGGTCAGGTTTCCAGGCCAAGAAGCAGGAAGAGAAGCCAAGTTAGCAGTTTTTCTTCAGGGGGAGGGAGGGAAAGGATGGATTGTGAAACCGGAGACAGTGGTGGACTCAGCAACATGCATTCTGATGAGGGTCTCCCAGTTCTTTTAAGAGATACTCTAGAAATGACAGGAGGGACTTGATTCCCCTAATAATACAGCACATCCCTTACACACACACACACACACACACACACACACACACACACACACACACACACACACACACTAATCTATCTATTTATTGCAAAAGTTCAGTGAAATATGGAAACTGAGACCCAGCTAGCTTTGATAATTTGCCCATGTTAAATCGTGACAGGCAGAGCCAGGATTGGAAACCAAGTCATGTGTCTCCAAAGCCAGTAGTCTCTTCATTGTATCATGACATGAGATTTGGAGTTGGGAGGGAAAGAGAGACACAGAGAGAGAGAGACAGAGAGAGAGAGACAGAGAGAGACAGAGAGACAGAGAGAGACAGAGAGACAAAGAGACAGAGATATCAGAGAAACAGATTCAGAGAGAATGAGAGAGACACAAGAGAAACAAAAAGGCAGAAATAGCTAGTCCCAGAGTCAGAGAAAGAGAGGAGATCTAATTATCTGTCCCTCTATCTCTATCTCAATATATATCTGTATCTCTCTCTCTCTCTCTCTCTCTCTCTCTCTCTCTCTCTCTCTGTCTGTCTCTATGAAATGTCTATAGAGCCTTTGAAATATTCCCTCTAGCCTAGTTTAAAACTTTTTTGGGTTGGGGAGTCTGGTGAATTCCATACAGATGTCCTCACAGAAGTATATTTTCAAATACAGAAAATGAAACACAGAGAATTACCAAGAACTAATTACAAACCACAGTTATCAAAATCTTAAAGAAAACCCCTCCAAGTTCATGGATCCCAGTGTTAGAAGTGCTATGACTAGACAGTGAAGACCACTTGAAAAATCCACTAGGTTTTTCCCAGGGAGCTGAAGCCTTCTTAGGAGGGCTTTTCTTTGACTTTAGAGAGGCCAGCCTCTTCCCAAGTGGCCGTGCATGGGCTGAGCCCACCCGCTGCCCACAGCTTTCAGTGGGACTGATGAGAAACTCAGGGCTCTATTGTCAGCTCCCTGGATTGAAAGCAGGGTGACTCAAGCAACTGAGGGGAAATAAACTCTTTTTCAAAGTGAACACAGAGAGGCATTGTGTCTAGAAGTCGGGAGGTTGCAGCCTAGCAATGTTCCAGAGGATACTGGGAGTTTTGCAAGAGGGGAGACAGCCCCGGGAAGGTGGCGAAGGATAAAAGGGGAAGGGGGGAAGGGAGAGTGAAAGGAGAGGGAGGGGAAAAGAAAAGGGGGAAGACAGGGAAAGGAAGAGTCAGGGGGAAGGGAGGTTGATCATTGTGTTAGTTATTTGGAGACCAGGCAGTCTTGCTCTGCTTGGCCCTAGAAGACAGAACAAGGAGCAGAGGGAAGAAGGTGCCACGAAGCCAATTAAAGCTGAGCATCAAACTACTATCAAGTAAGAAAAATGAGCCAGAGATGCAGCAAATTCTCCATCCCAGGGGATCTATAAATCGGAGACTGGCCATCTCCTCACGTGCTTTGGACAGTGGCCTCTTGCTGGGATGTGGCGTGGGCCCCGTGATGGCTTAGGCCTCATCCAGCCCTGAAATCTTGTGTATGTCCACCTGAAAACCACTTGTAGAGGCTTCACAAAACCTCATATGTGGAGAAGAGCTTTAACTTGTGTCCTTTTTGTTAAATTTGGGTCCTTCATTGAGTTTCTCTTTCCAAAGTGTGCCATCTCTCAGCTACTTCCTTCTAAAGTTGAATTGAAAGAAGTTTCAAACTTCCTTAGGCTAATGGGGTAAGATAAGGGCCAGATAGAAAATCCAGACTGACACAGAGAGATGATAAGGCCATCCACACAAGTTGTCTGGTGACCTCTTTTCCTCTTTTTCCACTCTTTCCTATTTCACAGAAATTCTCCCTTTTCTTCTAAATTTTTTTTAAATTTATTTACGGCAATGGGGTTAAGTGACTTGCCCAAGGTCACACAGCTAGACCATTATTAAGTGTCTGAATCCTGATTTGAACTCAGGTCCTCCTGATTCCAGGGCTGGTGCTCTCTCCACTATACCACCTGGCTGCCCCCTCCCGTTTCTTCTAATCTCTGTCACACTGATCAAAGTTGCTGATGGTGGTGTCCAATGTTGAGCACTGGAAGCATCTGAAAGGGTCCCTGATCTAACTGAGGCCTACAGAGATTAAGGGGCAAAGGCAGGACTTGAACACTTCCAATCCTGTGCCCTTGCCACTCTACCAAAAGTAGTGATGTCACTACCTCCCAGTGCCTTGAGTCCCTGAAATGAAGACTTAGCATAAGGGAGGGTAAATCTGTGGAGTTTTCCTTTCGGAAAGGATCTGAACAACCAGCATTGATTCTTCCCAACTTACTGAGACCCCAGTGAGGGAAGCTTGCTCATAAGGGAGCAGGAAATGGAGTAAATTGGACCAGAAGATGCTGCCTAAACAAGTGTCTTAATCAAGGAAACAACCTTGAAAATCAGATCCCTCTCAAAGCTTAAGCGCCACTTAAATGGCTGAGAATTTTCTGAGGCAAATTTATAGCCTAACTCCAAATCTTACAAGGAACGTGATTATAGTTATAAGTGAAATAATGAAAAGAGGACTGGCTTGGGGGCACAGGGCTTGGGTTCAAATTCTGACTCTTCCACTTACTACCAGTGTGATCTTGTTACCCAAAACTACCTGTGATCAAGTTACCCAAAACTCTCTGGGCCTCCATTTCCTAGACTTTTATATTTGTCTTCCTAGTCAGACAGACAGCAACCATTGAATGTTCACTCTTCTGGGCTTGTGCTAGGTGTTGGGATTCAAGAACAATCAATAACAGGGTCCTCTCAAACTCTAATGGGGAGATAACATGTAAACAATGAGGAGGGGGGCGGCTAGGTGGCGCAGTGGGTAAAGCACCAGCCCTGGAGTCAGGAGTACCTGGGTTCAAATCCGATCTCAGATACTTACTAATTATCTAGCTGTGTGGCCTTGGACAAGCCACTTAACCCCATTGCCTTGCAAAAAAAACTAACCCCCCCCAAAAAAAATTAACAATGAGGAGGAACACAATCTATACAGAGTGGGTGGAAGATAACAAAGAAAAAGTGGCATCACTCAGAAACTCAACTAGGGTGGGGTGACTGGGACTTTGTCTCTATGTCTGAATCTAGAAAGAGCTCCAAAAGCACTGGCAGTCCTTCAGCACACGACTGGCTAGCTAGCATTTGTTAGCCAGAAGAATTAATCAAAATAGGAAGCTGCCAGATGGCCCAACTCTTTCCCTGTTGCCACTACAGCGATGTGCTCCTCCTTAACCTGATTTCACCCTGGTTTACTCTTTCTTAATGCCAACCTGCTGGTATATGGGGTACGTTTGGAACCGTTTGTCTCAACTGCTAACCTTGATGATTCAAGTTCTCTCTTCCTGGGCTCATTTGTAAAGGGACTCTAGTTGGTGGATGGCAGTTTGCAAGGGAGAGTCTCACCTCAGTAATACTCAGCCTTTTGCCTTAGACCCCTGACCTGCTTAAGGATGTCGCTAATCTTTTGGAATACAGGCAAAGACTTCTCTGGTGTAGAACTGGGGTATTATTTCCTGAGATTATTAACATTATCCCCTCCAAAAGTAAATCACTTAAGAGAGAAAGAGAAAAAGGAGATTTAAATTCATAAGGTTCTTAGCACTTCTTAAATCTCCCCCCAAAAATAAAAGGCAAGAAAATAAAGATCCGGGCAGGTCTCAGTAGCTGAAAAGAGGAACTTTCTAGAACCTTAGCCCAAACCAAAAAAACTATGGTAGAGAAAGGAGTTTTAAAAGTCTTGAGGAGGCATCTTAAGCTTTTTTTCTCATCATATTTTACAAATATGAGTTATTATTATTATAATTAGAACTTGACCTATGACTTCATTTTTATAGGGAACTCTGAGTGACAAACTGGTTCTATCATCATAGACCAGCACAGGCTTGGCAGATTCTAGTCGGGAGATTGCCTGGGACTTCAGAAGCTGCAGCGATTTGTTCAAGGTTGTAGAGCCAAGATTGTGGCAGGACTGGGTTTAGAACTCAGTTCTTCTAGAGTCCAGAGACCCACTGCAATATACTACCTCTTATCTTTTCAAAAAAATAACCGGGGGGTGGCTAGGGGGTGCAGTGGATAGAACACCAGCCCTGGAGTCAGGAGGACCTGAGTTCAAATCCGACCTCAGACACTTAATAATGACCTAGCTGTGTGGCCTTGGGCAAGCCACTTAACCCCATTGCCTTGCAAAAACTAAAAAAAGAAATGACTACTACTAAATACCCAATATGTTTAAAGTATAATCATTTTGCATAATAAATACAAAAACTTAGGGATTAAAACTCTTAGGGATTTGTAACTCTGCTAATTTTCAAGTTAGTCATGGAGCCCTGGGTCATAGATTTAAATGAATCTCCTCAGTGTTCAGATGAAGAAAATGAGACTAGAGAAAGACCTGGCTAAGATCACAGGTACTAAGAGGCCAAGTCATCATCTTGAATCCCCTCCTCAGACCAAGCCTTGGCCTCCTGATATTTTTTTTCTAGAAATAATCAGTGTTTATCTGGTTTATTTATTATTATTATTATTTATATTTATAAAATCTTTTCTCTCTCCTATATGAAATAGGTACTAAAATTATTGATTTTGAAGATGAAGGAGCCAAGCTTCCGAAAAGTGAAAAGTCACTTCTTACTGACTGTAAAATCAGCTCTCTGCAATTTGATGCTGCTTATCAAATAAAAGGCTGTCTCCTTAAGCCTGTGCTGCTGAGTCAGGCCTAGGGTGAGGGTGCTGCTTGGTTTGCCTTAATGTCTTCAGGAACAGTAGGAGGGTCTCTTCTAAGTGGATGAGGCAGTTGAGGCTGTTGTGGGACACCCCTGTAGGAGCAGGGAGCTCCAAGGAAGATCTCTAATACTATAGACTGGGGTCACCTCCATGACTAATATTGCACAAGCAAGGATGCAGTTTTCCAGGACAGATGTGTCATCAGACGACAGCTGAGGAGGTCATTCCCCTTGATCTGTCAAACTCGATGAATGGCAATTGCATTGGCTTTGATGGACAAAGAAGCAAATCACTGGCTCTAACACCCACCTTAGGACTCTGTGGGCCCAGACTTAAAGGACCAAGAGGTAATGCTGTGAAGGCTTTGGGGAGAGCACTGAGACCTTCCTCAGACCGCATCCTCTGATGCATTAGTGAGTGACCTTTTGTCCAACACTGTGTTAAGGAAAAACTTGTTCATTGAACTTAGTTCATCATTACAGCATTTTGGAAATTTCCTATTCATCCAAACTGGCTACATTTCTAAAATTCTGAAATAAGAGTTATTATCTCCAATGTACCTGCTCTGCTATAGTTCCCCTCCAGCCTGACTCGACCTCTGGATTTTTAAACTAAAGGAGTAGGGTTTAACCTTTGAGAACATTTTTATCTATTATTTTAGCCACAGCTGGGAGCCCACTGATCCCAGTCCATAAAATATTCCTTTCATTGGCAAGTATTATAGGGAGGGGCGAAAGATGGAATGGAAGAGGGCTCTGGAAAACCTTAACACATGGGTGTGTTCTCTCCCCGTGCAACTCCATGGAATTCCCACTTGCAAAATCTGGCTTAACCTACACAAAAAGTTCTATACTTGAATAAACTTCTGAATAAACTCCCAAGCCCACTGGAAGGAAAACTCCCTCTTCTGGCAGAAGAAAAGGCTGGGCTAAATGACAGTCCCATTGTCCACCATTCAGGTCAGACCCCATGGGGATCATCATATTTGGGATGGAAAGGCAATGAGAGGAGGCCAGAGGAGGCTGAGCAGGTGGAGGAAGGTCTTCAAGTTCCCTCCATGGGTAGAGCTGTGGAGGCAGTGGAGGATGTTGCATCTGGAGGAGGGGGGGCCCACACAATAGCTGTCTTCAGGTAAGTCCAGCCAATAAGCATTTCTCAAGTTCCAGGAACTGAAGTAAGTAGTGAGGATCCAAAGACAGGCCCAAAGCAGCCCCTGTCCTCAAGCAGCTCACAAATCGATGGAAAACTGCATCCTTGCTTGTGCAATATTAGTCATGGAGGTGACCCCAGTCTATAGTATTAGAGATCTTCCTTGGAGCTCCCTGCTCCTACAGGGGTGTCCCACAACAGCCTCAACTGCCTCATCCACTTAGAAGAGACCCTCCTACTGTTCCTGAAGACATTAAGGCAAACCAAGCAGCACCCTCACCCTAGGCCTGACTCAGCAGCACAGGCTTAAGGAGACAGCCTTTTATTTGATAAGATCTATTCAGGATGAATTAGAAATGATCCCAGAGGGAAGGCTCTAGAAGGAAGAGACTGAGTTAGGCTTCCTATAGGAATTGGACTTTAGTTAGGACTTGAAGGAAGCCAGAAGGCAGAGAGGAGGAGGGAAAATATTCCAGGCATGGGCATGATGAGGTGAAAATGCCCAGAGATGAGCCTTGTATGCAAGGAATGGCAAAGTCTAGAAAGGTATGATGTGGAAAAGAGAGATCAGATGAGTCATTTGGCCCCAAGAAGCTAAATTAGGAACAACTGGTGGAAGGTACCAAAAGTTCAATTAGGCTGAATGTAATAAAAAAGTCCCTCCCTATAAAAGCTCTGGGAGTTGGGAGTCTCCCAGAGGAGACCATCCATCATTGACTGATGGATAAGACCAACTGGTGTAAAAGGTCCCTTCCCACCCTGAAATTCTGGGATCACTTCTAGCTCTGACCCCTCTGATTCTGGGTGTGGTCTTTATGTTGCAGTGATGGTCATTGGCCACGTAGGGACTCAGTTTGAGTTCCAGTGTTTTCCAAGAGACATGTGGTGTATAGCAGACAGTAAATTCAACTGCAACCACTTAAACATTCAACAGTGGGCAGCTGGTGGTGGAGTGGCTAGAGCACTGGTCTTAGACTCAGGAAAACCTAAATTCTAGTCTTTCCTTACACATCACCTATCAGTTTTCTCATCTATTACACAGAGTGATAATGGCACCAGTGATAATTTCTTTGAAGATAAAATGAAAAAAAATGTCATAGAAATGCTAGCTTTAGGAATATTTATTTTGTGCCAACCTTCAGGTGCAAAGAGATTAAAAGAAGAAACCATTCATTCCTTCAAGGCATTTAAATGCTCTAACAAGGAGCACTGAGTGTGAAGAGTAGGAACCAGGTCTTCCAAGCCCACTGCTCAGCACCTAAAATTCCAGGACAACTCACTACCTCTCTGAGCCTCCATCTGTGCAACAAAAATGGGAGCTAGCTACCCAAACATAATTTTTCACCCAATTCTGGGTCCAACTTCACTCCAACTCTCTTTCCACAGAAATTCCCTCCTAGATGACATTAGGGAAGGCAAAAACACCATTCCTGCCCTCAAGGAGCTTACATTTGAATAAGGGAATTCCAACAAATGTGAACACCTACTGGGTAATTTTAAGTGTGAGCATTTATGCTTGGGTCTAGGCAAAAACAGTTCCAAATTAGGAGTGATTTATTGAACTTATATTTATGTTGATTTAGTCTAGCCTTTAGAAAGTATTCATTCTACAAGTTAAAGTTCAATCTCCCCCTACTCCCCCTAACTCTTTATAATCATTGCTTCTCTTGGCCAATCATCTCTTTAGTGATCTGCTCTAGAACGTTTCTAGGAATTAAAGTAAGTTCAGTGGCCGATTGTTGGCAGATTCTGTTTTTTCCTGTTTTTTGGAAAATCAAGAAACTTGCTCTTCCATCTTTGACTTTCCATGATCTTTCACATATTATTGCCTCAGCAATCATATCTGCCAATTCTTGCATGACTCAAGGATGGAGTTCACCTGGGACAGATGATGAAGTCATCAAGGGCAGCCAGGTGCTCTTTCACTATCTCCATATTTTAAGCATCAGTTCCCTTTATAGACATTTTTATTTTGTCCTTTCAAAATTCTTTCTTTTTTAGGTTTTTGCAAGGCAAACGGGATTAAGTGACTTGCCCAAGGCCACACAACTAGGTAATTATTAAGTGCCTGAGTCTGGATTTGAACTCAGGTACTCCTGACTCCAGGGCCGGTGCTCTATCCACTTTGCCACTTGGTTGTCCCACATTATTTCTTTTTTTAAAAAATTATTTATTTAAAGCAATGGGGTTAAGTGACTCACCCAAGGTCACACAGGCAATTATTTAGTGTCTGAGGCTGAATTTAAACTCAGGTCCTCCTGACTCCAGGGCTGGTGCTCTATCCACTGCACCACTGAGCTGCCCCATATTCCTTTCCAGAAAAAGAATTGAACAGCTGTCCCTTCTTGCCCCAAAGGTCTTCTCCATTCTCCATTTCTCCCAATATAACTGAAAGAGCCCTCTCCCCCCTTATCTTTAGCTTTCCTTTCAACCTCAACTTATTCTGAACTTTGGCACTCTTCACTAATATTTTAGAGAACACTTTATTTTTTTTTCTAATTTTTCAACTTCCATTCATTTATAAATTTATAAGCTACACATTTTCTACCAACCTCCATTTCTTACTCTCTCCCTTTGGCAATGAACAGTCTGTAAAAGTTCTACATGTACATTTGTATTTAACATATTAGTCATTTTGTGTAAGAGGAATTAGGATTAAGGGAAAAGAAAGAAAACCATGAGATAGGAAGGAAAAACATAAGAGAAGCTTTAAAAAAGTGAACATAGTATATATTCAGATTGTGTGTATTTTTCCACTCTGGATGTGGATGGCATTGTCTATAACAGTTCTGCCAGGGTTGTCTTTGAGGAGCAGCAACCATTATAGTTGATCAACTCACAATGTTGTTAATATGTACACTGTTTTCTTGGTTCTGCTTCCCTCTCTCAGCATCAGTTCAGGTAAGCCTTTCCATGATTCTCCAAAGTCTGACCACTCATGGTTTCTTATGGAACTATAGTTTTCAGTAATATTCATATACCCCAACTTGTTCAGTCATTCCCCTATTGATGGGCAGCCTCTCTAGTTTCAATTTTTTCTTTGCACTATTTTTGTAGGACCATGCAAGAATATAAGATCATTTTATTCAATACAGTTTGTTATCTATTGGAAAGAATAATAGTTTTATAGTGAGTTTGAATCTAAACTCTGTCCTTTTGTTTCTATGTGATCTTTGTATCTGTGTGACCTTGGCCAGTTTGCTGACCCCTCTGGGATCTGGTTTCCTCATCTGTTAAGAAATTAGAATAGATGACATTTCCAGACTTTGCCAGGAATTTCTGGCAAACATCTAGATGGTATATTAAAATAATGATCACTTGTTAGATATATAGTAGAGACAATTCCTACAGAGGTTTCAACTGAACCAAGAGGCCTCATATTTTTGATTCTAGGAGGTTAGATGGATACTCTCTTCCAGTGTCTTAATCTTACTTTTCTTTCCTCTCTTCAATTGCCTTTGCTCCGATCTTTTCAGTGAATCAACAAACACTTGTTAAATTCTTGATTTTTCCTAATATTTTTATTTTTTAAACAAGACACCATTCCTCTTCTTATAATTATTGCATTTGGGGCAGGGGAGATGCAGGTGATGAAATCATTACCCAGGAGGACTTGGTGGCAGTTGGGAGAACTGGCCTAGCACTGAACGACTTGGAGTTCCTCCAGGAGCAAGGGGCTAAACTTGATGCAGTTGCAGCTTCACTAAGCACTTGTCTAACTGAGGGCATGGATCAGGGCAAGGCAGATGCCCCAGGTGGGAGGTTTTAGCACTGGCTCACAAGGAGATTTATTCCTTAAGATGACCTTGTAAAAACTTATTAAAGGACATCAGGAACTCAAGGAGAGGTACCTGCCTTTCCTCATGTGGGAGGGCAGGGGAAGGAGACACAAGGCCTAGGGGGAATTTCTTCCTGGGCAAACAAAAACTGATTCAGAAAAGCAAATCTTGATCAACCAACAAGCATTTATTAAGCGCATACTGTATGCAAGACAATGTGCTTCAGTTTAAGATACACCGACTATGAAGGTCATGAAAACAAATCTTAAATCTGTTCTGGCTTGGGTCTTTTGAATTGATTCCCAGTCCTGCAGCTCCCCAAGGGTGTTGAAAGACAGAGATGAGAAAGGCAAGCCTTCTCACTGTCAGAGAAGTCACAAGGGTGAGCAAGCTTAGGGCGAAAGCTGGGTTTGGAAAGACAGTCTAAGGAGCTAAAGAACATTCAGATGTAGGAAAGTTGAGTTTCCTGCAGTAGTTCAGTGAGCTGGTCAGAGCTAGAGACCAAATAGTAATCATTCTATGTATAGCAGGGGTGGGGGAGGGAAGCTGTAGCCATGGGTATGAATCTACTTTCTATCTGGGAAAAGTTATTACTGTGAAATTATCACTGAGGCCAAGTCAAGATTTGATTGTCTTCTCTGTTCTAGCAGAAATCATAATAAACTCTCTCACATTCTTTATTTTCTGTCCTTTCTCTCTCTTTCTCAATTCTAATATTCATCCATTCATCATCTGTTTATCTGTCTTTCTCTCTATCTCTGTCTGTTTGTCTGTCCGTCTATATACTAGCTATCTATCTTTCTATCATCTACATCTTGTCTATCTCAACTGTCTCTATCATTTATCTTACATGTGTATCCTCTATCTCTCCTCTATATATCTTGTCTGTATCTATCTACCTATCTACATCTGTCTATCTATCTATCTATCTATCTATCTATCTATCTATCTATCTATCTATCTATCTATCTATCTATCTATCTATCTATCTCTCTGTCTATCCATCCTTCTATCTATCTATCTATCTCTCTATCTATCCATCCTTCTATTTATCCATCCATTCACCTATCTATCTATCATCTATCTATCTATCTATCTCTCTATCTATCCATCCTTCTATCTATCTCTCTATCCATCCTTCTATTTATCCATCCATTCACCTATCTATCTATCATCTATCTATCTATCTATCATCTATCTATCTATCTATCTATCTATCTATCTATCTATCTATCTATCTATCTATCATCTCTCTGTTTATCTATCCATCCTTCTATTTATCCATCCATTCACTCTATCTATCTATCTATCTATCTATCTATCTATCTATCTATCTATCTATCTATCTATCATCACTTGAACCCAGCTCTTTTTGGCTTTATGGTCCCCTACCTTTTTTTTTTTAGATTTTTCAAGGCAATGGGGTCAATTGGCTTGCCCAAGGCCACACAGCTAGGCAATTATCAAGTGTCTGAGACTGGATTTGAACCCAGGTACTCCTGACTCCAAGGCTGGTGCTCTATTCACTGTGCCACCTAGCCGCCCCTCCCCTACCTTTCTTGTGGTAGAGAATTGTTGCCTAGTATATAATGACTTGTATATATTATAATTCCAACGGCAATCATCATCATATCCATCCATCTTTCTATTTATCCATCCATTCATCTATCTAATCTATCTGTCTCTGTCTGTCTGTCTGTCTGTCTGTCTGTCTGTCTGTCTGGCTGTCTGTCACCTCCATCTTGTCTCTGCCTCTCTGTCTCTGTCCCGATCTCTCTCCACTATTCTAGCCTAACTTCTAGGATAAGCCTGTCGTAGTTCAGCTATAGAAGTGCGTATTGTTGAGAAGCACAGATTTCCAACTTGTCCTCGCAGAACACTTTTGGCAGAAAACCTTTGCTTTGTTAGTTCAGAGGGAGGAATGAACTGATCCTCAGAGGGCAGAACTGAAGCGGCTCACAGTTCTCCCTGTTGCATAAATGGTCAACAGCAAGAATGCTTGCTGGGAGCTTTGGGGCCTTGGCAGCGGTTCTGACCCTTACACACTTGAACATCATGGAAATCATATGGTATCAATAACACCGACAAAGCATGGCCAGGACTTCTGAAGGCCATTTCCTTGTAGAATTTTGATTTGGATCTCCTTTCTCCCAAGTTTCCAGTGTCTGCTCATTCTGAGTTCTGGCTATCCACTAGGCCCTTTTGCTGACCCGTAAGGCTGTGGAGCTCTATTAGGATGTGCACTAGTGCCTGGAACATCCCTTAGAGCAGCCAAAATTCCTTCTTTATGACTGAGTGATTTGCAAATTGGACTGCTGTGCAGCAGATCTTTTAAAAATATTATTGTGAGGTCTCCAATGTTTCTCTGGGCATTGCCGCCAACTCGAGCCTTGAGACCTGGGTGACAGTTTTTCTATAGACCCTTTACTCTTCACATGCACCCATGTATGTGACCTGGCTTAGTATCCCAGTTTTAGGACTCAGGATTATCTACTGTCTTTGTTCTGGGATATGGGAGCTGGGAGAGAAAGTCCTATGTGATTTCTTATTCTTTTCTCTCTCTTTTTTTTTTGGCAAGACAGTGGGGGTAAGAGACTTACCCAAGGTCACACAGCTAGGTAATTATTCAGTGTCTGAGGTTGAATTTGAGCTCAGGTCCTCCTGACTCCAGGTGCTCTATCCATTGCTGCCTCAAACTTTTTTTTTGGTGGGACAATGGAGTTAAGTACCCAGGGTCACACAGTAAATATCAAGTGTCTGAGGTCACATTTGAACTCAGATCTTCCTGACTCCAGGGCTGCTGCTCTATCCACTGTACTACCTAACTTCCCTCTGTTATTTCAATTTACAGCCTACAGTTCTGACCTAACCAACTCATTACTATTTATTCATTTCACATATACGTGCTTATGTGCATATATATATTACTGTCTATAAGTACATAGGTTATTGACCCATATCCTTTTTGTTCCTTTCTCCCTCCCTCCTTTCTTCCTATCCTTCTTGCTTCATTTCACCCTCCCTTCCTTTTCTCTTCCTCTCCCACTCTCCCCCTCCTTTCCCTCGTTCCTTCCTCCCTCTCTCCCTCCCTCCCTCCCTCCCTTCCTTCCTTCCTTCCTTCATTCCTTCCTTCCTTCCTTCCTTCCTTCCTTCCTTCCTTCCTTCCTTCCTTCCTCCCTTCCTTCTTTCCTTCTTATTTCCCTTCTTTCCTTTCTCCCTTCCTCCTTTCATTTCTTTCTTTATACCTATATATTTCATTTTTTTCTTTGTGGGTACATTGCTTGGAACTTAACAGTCACTTGGACAATGATGAGTGAAGTTTCTCAGATATTGTACCATATTGATAATTCATGTTTCTATAAACCTTTGAGGTTTGTGGTGTACTTTCCTCATTGCACCTTTGAGAGGAAGATAGCAAAATATACCATCTCCACTTGTAAGAGTAGGAAATCTTCCTACCATATAATTTGCTTCAAATGGCAGTGCCAGGACCCCTATTAAATAAATGGTCATTGGGAGTCTCTGGGCTAGGCATTGTGCTGGGTTGGTGGGACATAGAATTTTATTGATTTAGGCAGACCAGTAAGAAAAGACTCTCAACCAATGTAACCTGGCTCCTCTGCATCTTCTACTCGTAGTCTTAGAGAAAGTTAGGAGCACCTTGAGGTTTTGTGGTGGCCAAAACAACACTTGAACCCAGCTCTTTTTTGGTTTTATGGTCCCCTACCTTTCTTGTGGTAGAGAATTGTTGCCTAGTATATAATGACTTGTATACATTATAACCCCAACAACAGTCATCATCTTCATCATCCTCATCCTCCTTCTCCTCCTCAAGCTGTAAGGAAGGTCCCATGTGCCTTACCCTGATTTTACAGAGAATTGAGATGAGGCTGAGTAAGTATATGATCTGACCATAGTCCATAGCTAAGAAGTAAAAGGCAATGTTTGGACTCAGGTCTTCCAGTTTCCAGGGTTAGCAATCTATCTACTGGTCTGTAATGAACAAGATTGTTGTGATCTGGACCAGCCTCTGGTTTTTTGGCCTTTATTTCTACCCATAGCACCCCATTTCTGGACTCTTTTGTCCAGAGAATCTTTCAAGATAAAGTGTCTCTGCTCTTTGGCAAATTAAAATTTAATTTAAAATTTAATTTCCAGTGACTTCAGAGGTGGGAGCCAATGAGGGAAACTGAGCAGATCCCTCCTCTCCCTCTGAAATACCAGCTCCTCCTCCTGCTCCCAAAGCTATTCTGAGGCCTCTAGGGAGGCCAGAATGTGAAGAACTCCATTCATCCAAATGACCAGAACTTGGAATAAATAGCAATGTTTCCCTAGCCCTCTGTGGATCAGCTGTTCCTGAGTTGGCCCACAGACCCACAGGCCCAGGAGCCATCTGGTTCTGGAAATGATGACTGCCATATTAACTTGGGAATGGGTACTGTCCTCATATGTGAAGGGTGTCATTGGCTTCTATCCCTTTTGGAGAGGGGTTCATGCTTCCCCACTAGAATAGAAGCTACTGGAGGATAAGGCTTGCTCCACTTTGTCACTGTATTTCCATCATCTTGCACAATATTTGGAAAGTATTTAATGAATGTTTGCCTCCTGCTAACCCCATTTCCCAGGTCTAAAATGCCAGAGTTCTAAGATCCTAATGAACCAAGTTCCATTCCCCCCCCCAAAAGGTTTTCTTGATCCTCTTATGATCCACTTGTGATCTAATAGACCCACTCTTCATGAGTCTTTCTGACACGGCAACCCTCCCAGGCAGGGTCTGCAGTATTCTCCCTTCATAGCTTGCTGGAAGAAAAGGGCCAAGACTAGTCATGGTTGATGCACAGCATTTGCATTCTTTCTTTTCCCCAAATGAGGAAAAACACCAGGGCTAACTGTCCAAACTACTGGGATTGCTAGGTCCAGGCATCAGGTTTGCTTGGGTAGCTTGTTGTTCACTCTTTCCCTCTAGCTCTTTCTCCCTTCTCCTTGTCATTACAAACTAAGCTTCTCTGATTTTTAGTTACTTTAGTGAAATCCTATA
This sequence comes from Macrotis lagotis, assembly GCF_037893015.1. NCBI lineage: Eukaryota > Metazoa > Chordata > Mammalia > Peramelemorphia > Peramelidae > Macrotis > Macrotis lagotis. The sequence goes on from NC_133665.1 coordinate 188,102,695, forward strand.
GATACTGCTTCCCATCTTTATGATCTCAGTTGTGGTAACTCCTTCCTTTGCCTCACAAGCCTGCAATTCTTTTTTTAAAAATTTATTTATTTTGAATTTTACAATTTTTCTCTAATCTTGCTTCCCTCCTCCCACCCCCATAGAAGGTGGTCTTTTATTTTCATGGTATACATTGATCTCAGTTGAATGTGATGAGAGAGAAATCATATCCTTAAGGAAAAAAATAAAATTTAAGAGATAGCAGAATTACATAATAAGATAATGGCTTTTTTAAAAAATTAAAGGTAATAGTCTTTGCTCTTTGTTCAAACTCCACAGTTCTTTATCTGGATACAGATGGGATTCTCCATTGCAGACAGCCCCATATTGTCCCTGATTGCTGCACTGATGGAATGAGCAAGTCCATTAAAAGTGGTCATCATCCATTTCTAAAATATACAGAGAACTGAGTCAAATTTAAAAAAAAAGCTATGATATGCAAAGGCAATTTACAGATGAGGAAATCAAAGTGATCCATATTCATATGAAAATTGCTCTAAATCATTACTTATCAGAGAAATGAAAATTAAAGCATCTCTGAGATACCACCTTACACCTCTCAGACTGGCCAAAATGACCAGAAAAGACAATGACCAATGTTGGAAGGAATGTGGGAAACCTGGAACACTAATACATTGTTGGTGGAGCTGTGAACTCATCCAGCCTTTCCAGAGAGAAATTTGGAATTACTCCCAAAGGGCAACAAAAATGTGCATAGCCTTTGACCTAGAAATACCACTACTGAGTCTTTACCCTGAAGAGATGATGAAAAAGGGAAAAACATCACTTGTACAAAAATATTCATAGCAGCCCAATTTGTGGTGGCAACGAATTGGAAATTAAGCAAATGTCCTTCAATTGGGGAATGGCTTAACAAACTGTGGTATATGTATGATATGGAACACTATTGTTCTATTAGAAACCAGGAGGGATGGGGATTCAGGGAAGCCTGGAGGGATTTGCATGAATGATGCTGAGTGAGATGAGCAGAACCAGAAAAACACTGTACACCCTAACAGCAACATGGGGGCGATGATCAGCCTTGATGGACTTGCTCATTTCATCAGTGCAACAATCAGGGACAGTTTTGGGCTATCTGCTATGGAGAGTACTATCTGTATCCAGAGAAAGAATTGTGGAGTTTGAACAAAGACCAAGACTATTACCTTTAATTTAGGGGAAAAAAACCAAAAACCCATCATCTTATTATGTAATTCTGCTATATCTCTTATACTTTAGTTTTCCTCCTTAAGGATATGATTTCTCTCTCATCACATTCAACTCAAATCAATGTATACCATGGAAACAATGGAAAGACTAACAGACTGCCTTCTGGGGGGGAGAGGAAGATTGGGGGAAATATTGTAAAACTCAAAATATATAAAATCTTAAAAAAATTGCTCATCACCCCCATGTTGCTGTTAGGGTGTACAGTGTCCTTATGGTTCTGCTCATCTCACTCAGCATCAGTTGATGCAAATCCAAGTCTGCAACTCTTTGGAGAACTAAGAAGAGTAACTTTATTAGAACTAAGGAAGTCAGAAGACTAAAGGGCTGAGCGCCACACGGACAGAAATGTAGGAAAGAACTTCTCGGAGACTGCTAATACTACTATTTCCACTAATACAGATACTAGCGTATATTTTTTACACTATTTGAGACCTGCAAAGTCCTGCTTTCCCCCAGCAACCCTGCAAAATAAGTAGTGTAAACATTTAAAAACATATGTTATAGAGAATGAAATGGTGATGGAAGTGAATTGACTTTTCTCGGATCAGACAGCTAGCAAATATTTGAGGTGGGACTGTAGCTCTAGGCTCCTGACTCCAGTTTTTGGGCTCACATCACACCAATTTCAAGTGACTGCAATGTGGTGGATGAGAGGAAGATGCTGAATTTGGAGTGGAAAGGAGCTGGGTTCCTCTCCTTCTATTGTTTATGTCATCCTGGACCAATCACTGCAAGAACCTGTAGTTTAGCATTCTCGTCTGAAAAATGAGGAGATTAGACTCAGTGGCCTCTAGATAGCGAGTACCTTTCCATCTATGATTCTGTCTGAAATCTAATGGCCTCTAGAACAGGCACAGTTTTGACCAAACCTAACATGAGAAGCCTCAGTGTCCTTTCTTGGTATGGTTGCCCATCTCCACTTCTGATTTCAGCCTAGACAACAAAATTGGGGTTATTCTCACCCTTGCCCTCTGTTCCCACCCTCATGAAATGTGATCTTAAGAAACAAAAGTAAAGGGGAGAAGTTAGAATGCAGGTTTCTGGTCCAAACTTAATCTAACCACAACTTGGCTAGGTCAATCTGTCTTGGATGGTGACCTGGTCTTGACTTCTTTTCCTCACCTCAGCCCATGTCTGTGGAGCTCCAGCCAGGACAATTTACCAAACAGCCAGAAGGGAAGCCTTTCCTCCTCCTTGATGGCCTCTACAATGGATGCTGGGTAGACGTCTTATTTTTCTGACTGTTAGGACATTGTTGTAATTTGCGTTCTCCTCTTTTCTCCAACTCTGTGATGAAGTGTAGGCAGAGTGATGAACATAACTAGTTAGTCAGAGATTAGATGGGAATGGGAATGTACAGTTACAACTGTTCAAAAATCAGGAAACTCACTTGATTGGCTGAGAGTGAGCCTGGGTTTGCAAGGTGGGAGATTCCAAACTTGTGAGGGATGGGGCAAGGGTGGGGCTCAAAATTGAGAGAGGGAATTCCTTCTCTGGGAGTCTTCAGAGGACAACAGGCACTGGCATGGGTGCGACAAAATAATATAACTGAGGGGACATTTGGTGAAGAATGTGTAGCCCTCACCCCCACCTCCACCTCAATGCTCTCTTGGTTGTCCTCTGTTTGTACATTCCTCTCTCTCCAAGGACCCCTTTGGAAATGGATCTGGTAAAACCATACTGTGGTTAGAAGGCCTTGATTTGGAGTAGGGATAAGGAAAGGCAAAGAAATCAGGCCAGGATCTGCCACCAAGATATAGTAGCTATGGCAGAAAGAAAGGGAAACAGGCCTTGGCTGCTACCAGGGATAGCCCCAAGGGACCCAGCAGCCTCAGACAATGTGGAGGGCAGGAAGAGGTCTAAGGTTTTAAGTCTGTGGTTAGAAACTAGTGAAACTTTGCAAGTAGTAAAAGGAAAGAGCTGTGGGTCAAGGTCAAGTTTCTTCACAGTGGTTTCAAGGAGTTGATCTCCCTTGATTTTATTTTCTAACATAATTGGAAATAAATGCCTCTTAAAGATTCATTTTTGCTGAGTTTATTAATTCACCATATTCACTTTTCAATCTCCCCTTCACCAACTAAGCATATCAAGATTTTTGTTAAAAAGTGACTACTAAATTTCCATCTTCCTCGATACCCATTAGTTGTTCTTGCAAGCCAGTCAGAAGGTAGATGTTCTCTGTACTTCTCTTTGAGTCACTTTCACTGGTCCCTCTACCAGGCCTCATTCAGGGTCAGTTGCCTTTGGGGGTTTATCCTTTGGGTGTTCTTGGCTTCCAGTTTGTGAGAAAGAAAATGGAGGAGGCCAACACCATTTTCAGTGACTGAAAGAAAAAGACCCTGGGAAGGCAAAAGAAAAGTAGTCAATCTCCATCCTGTTCCTAATCCCAATTTACTATTGTAGAGACTTTAGTGAATTCACCATTGGGTGAGATCTAGGTCCCTTTCTCTTGGTTGAGTTGCCTCTCTCATTGCCACTGGGAGAACTCTTTCATTCTGTTATCTGAGCTATATCCTCCCATGTAGACATTCTCTGATTTTTGTTTGACTATCATTTGGATTAATACATTTCTTTGCTATTTGTTATATTTGTTCATTGTGGAACTGGTTTTAGGTGGGGAAGGGGCCAAACCTTGGATATAGAGTTTGGAATTAATCCTTCCCCTAAGAAATAATAATCAGTTGTTGTGGTTTAGTCATATCAGTTAGATCTGACTATTTGTGATTCCATTTGGCATTTGATAACTTGCCATTTTCCAGATGAGGAAACAGGCAAACGAGGTTAAGTGACCTACGCAGAATCACTTAACTAGTAGGAGTCCAAGGTCAAATTTGAACTCAGGTCTTCCTGAATCCGGGTTTGGTTCGCTATTCACTGTGCCAACTAGCTCTCCAAAATAATAAAAAAAGTTGGCTCAAAAGTTATCATAACCCTTAAGTGATCAAAATCTGAGGGAATAGATATGTAATTTTAGATGAATACCCTGTGTCTCTGAAGAGGGCAGAATGCCTTCTGGCACCAATCTTCTGTTTCCCAGTGAGTCTCCCTTGAGAAGGGTGGGAGGAGGAGAACCTAGATTTTGTCTCCCTTCAGTTAACATATAAGGATATGGAGTCCTTACTGCATTTATGCATTCCTCCTCTTTTCTTACATATCTGAAGTCATGCAAAATATTTCTACATTAGCCATGTTGTAAAAAAACACAAGGAAAAATAAAGAAAAGAAATGGATTTCAATCAATTCTCTCTCTCTCTGGAGGTAGATGACATTTCTTATCATGAGATCTTTAGAATTAGACCATTATATTAATCAGAGTCTCTCAGCATTTTTCAGCTGATTGTCATTGCACTATGCTGTCACAGTGTACGACATTCTCCTAGTTTTACTCAGTTCACTTGCAACAGTTTTCTGAAGCCAACCTGCTCATTATTCCTATATATTAATATTCCATCCCATTCACAGACCACCTCAAGCAGTCCCCAACTGATGGGCATCCCCTCAATGTCCAATTCTTTGCCACCCACAGAATACCTTTGTCTCTATGTATTGCTTTTCCTTTCTTTGCTCTCTTTGGGATATAGACCCCGTAGCGGTATTTGCTGGGTCCAAGGACATGCACGGTTTGATCACCCTTTGGGGATGGTGAATATAGTTATTTTTTCAAGTAGTTGCTTCACTATTCTCCATCCCCACAGGGGCAGAAGAAACCCTAGAAGTTAGTTAAGTCCAAATGATTTTGTGGAGGAGGAAACTGAACCATAGAAAGTAAAACAGGTTGCCTAAAATCATATAGGTGGGACATTGTAGAGCCAGAATTGGATCGGAATTCTTTAATTCCAAATACAGAACCTTCCATCTATACTTCTTGAATCAGTTGAAAGAGGTGTGGGAATAAGTACAAAACGACCAAAGAGACCCGTCGGTTCGGATGTAGGGAGCAGTGACCAACTCCATGCAATGAGTTTGGTATTTCCTTCAGAATAATTTATAATTTTCCATGTGACTCTAGGAAAATATGAGAATTGCTTTTCAAAAGACTGATTATGGATTCCAAATCAAGTTTTCATGTGCATGGAGGTGATGCCTTCTGAGCACCATTGCTGACTGACAAATTTACCACATGCCCTTTTTATAGACCTGCAGTTCAGAGGCTAAACTAGTTCAGCCTGCTTCCCTAGCTTCCCCTGCCTCTTTATAGAAATGGGCAGTGCATTCAGAATGGACATTTCCAAGTTCTTCTGAGTTCGGATAACTTCTCTTGTATTGAACTTTGGCCACCCTGCCAAGCCTCACTTCAAAGGCAAGCTGATTCATGTGATGGGTCCTCTTCACTGGAAAGCTTTTTTTTTTTTTTTTTTTATTAAAGCCAGTTACTGAATAATCCAAAGCCTTTCCTGATGATCATCATCTACCTTGAGATTGCTTCCGTCTCTAAGACAGCTTTAACCTTTAGGTGACAAGGTATGAACACAATACCCCTAACCCTAGAATGCCAAAGTCACCAAACAGTCTCTGGATATATAAAGATAAGACCATTTTAGCTCCTTGGAATCTGGTTCTTATAATTGCATGCACTACTTTTGCCCCATGTAAGTAATGATGGCCACTCATCGTTGGCATCACACTGTACCCAACAACTTCACCTTATGGAAACATTCTAGAAAATATTTTTAAAGGTGTGACAATCATTTGAAAGGTTTCAATTAACTGCCTATCAAGAGGTTTAAATCACTACAGATGCTGGGAGGTATAAGTTCTTCCTAGATTAGGAAAAAGAAAAATACTCATGAGCTCAGTACAGGTAGGTAGTGCTTTCTGTTGCAACGAGATTTTAATTTCTCTCTGGAGATGCATGTAACGGGGACAGTTGGAGAGAGTGATCAAGGAACAGCATATGGAGAATGTTCTCAGTACTGATTCTAAGCTGGAGATAGCTGCCCTTTCCTTTCCTGGTTTGCAGTGTAGATTATTAAGACAGTCTAGTAGGGAATGACTGAATTATGGCTAAAGATGCCCCAGAACTGATGATGCATTTATTCCATGTTTTGTTTCTCTGTTTTGCTTTATTGAAATATGCAAGGAATGGCATGGTTCATTACTAGGTGCTTCTCTTATTTTAAATTTTGCTTACTGGTTAGAGGCAACTAGATGTTAAAACAATGCAGGGCTAGGCTAGCAGTCAGGAAGATGTGAATTCAAATCTAGTCTCAAACACTTAATAGGCACCAAAACATATAATCTCTGTCTTCCTCAATTTCTTTATCTATAAAAAGGAAATAATCATAACATTTATCTCCTAGAGTTGTTGTAGAGATGAAATCATATTCATAAAGTGCTTTGCAAACTTTGAAAGCTATTATTATTAGTTATATAATTATTGTTATATAAAAGCTATTATTATTAGTTACTTGCCGTTTTAAACATTGGTTTTAGACAAAGATAATTTTGCATTCATAAAGTGCTTTGCAAACTTTAAAAGCTATTATTATTAGTTATATAATTATATTACATAAAAGCTATTATTAGTTACTTGCAGTTTTAAACATGGGTTTTTAGACAAAGATAATTTTGCATTTTTAGTTGAATCATTAGTTGATGTTTTTGCTTTAGCATGTCGAAGTGATTGGTGGGATTTGCGGATAATTAATACCAAATAATTATAAAAAATATCAAATAATTATCCCAAATTCAGCTGGTCAAGAGAGGTCTTGGGAAATTTTATGAAAACTCTTTCTAAACCATATTTTTAAGCTTTTAAGGAAGCCATGTGGAAGTGGGACATCTAGACTAAATCTCTTATTGAGTTAATTTCATTTTCTCCCAGTAAACAAGTCATTTGCCATAAACATTTTTTTCTCCTTCCTCCTTTTCACCTCCAGGAGAAAGATGAAGAAGGAAACAGAGACCTCACCTAAGAGTCATGTCTTAAGCTTGTCCTAATGGATGGAAGCAGGCACGATCAAATCCCCCTCTTCCCTCTCCCTTTCCCAAAAGGAAGGTGAAAATTGTTTCTTACTTAAACTGCCCTCCACAGCAACCTCTGCTGGGCATCAAAGGAGTGGTCCATGAGTATTTAGAAAGGAAGGCAATGACCATGAAGAACTATTATGTCTTCCTCAAGAACAAGTAATGACATAATACATGTATCCCCTTTATTTTGTCAGGGCTATTAGACTCATAGATCAGGGTATATGGTAGATTTCACTAAAATATTCAACATTTGTGCTTGTGATCAACACGGAGAAATATGGACACCTTTGATGTAATGCAGTAAAGCTGTATGACCAGATCCAGAAGGTGGTACATAGCAAGCAATGCTTACAATAAAGTCAGCAATACCCATGCACAGCTTCTAAGGAAGAGTCTGGGGCCTGTCCTTGTATTTGAACCATTATTAATGATATTTGTCCTTCATTGTTGAAGAAGACCATGACATCAAGAAGATGGTGCCATGAGAAGCACATGCAATGGATTTGAGTGAAGGGACGCTGTGCTAAGCCACCAGTCTCACTACATAATTCAGAGCCACCTGGGTCCAGTGACCAGATATGAATTGGCATGATTGGAGATGATTCGGGATGTGAGATAATCAGGGTTAAGTGACTTGCCCAAGGTCACACAGCTAGTAAGAGTCAAGTGTCTGAGGTCACATTAGAACTCCCATCCTCCTGACTCTAAGATTAGTGCTGGTGCCCAAATGAATGAATGTAATTAGACAGAAGTATATATGACTTTATTGTCAAATTTGCAGGCCACACAAAGAAAGGGAACAATTGGATGGGTGTTGGGTTCCAAAAGGTATTGATAATTTAAAATAAGTTAATTTAATGATAAATTTGAGGTCTCCAATTAACCGAGAACATGATAGAGCTTATACTTTTTTTTTTTTGAGATACCTGAAGGGAACTTCCTTGTTATGGCCAACATTTTCAATGGTACTCTACTGAGAGACCACTGATGACTACTCTGATTAGGAATACCTTTCAACTGATTAATTGGGTATCAGAGGTTGGACCCACAGCAGAGGAGTGGCATCTAGTGTAGCTATATTAAACTAGATTAAAATAGATAAAGAATAGATAAAAATAGATTAAATAGATAGATTAATAGAGGCCACTCCTCTGCTGTGGGTCCAAGCTCCTGACACTCAATTAATCATTTGAGAGGCTCTCTCTCTCTCTCTCTCTCTCTCTCTCTCTCTCTCTCTCTCTCTCTCTCGTTCTCTCTCTCCCTTCCCCATCATACATCAGAACAGACCTGTGGCTTTTTGTCTACATTCATTTTCCTTCCTTTGGAGCTTTGTGGAGGGAGAAAAAAATGGCATAGGCAAAACATGTGCTAGCACACATCAAGAAATAAATCTTGAAAACTGACTTTCCCAGTTCAACAGATGGAATTATCTGATTGATTTCCCACAGAAGCATGTAAACAGATTCAGATATGTATATGTCCATTCAGCTCCAAGGGGGAGTCCATAGGCTATGGTGACTACTTTGCTTCTATGAAATCTTTTATATTTTATGTAATTTAAACTGCTTTTTGTATTGCTTCAGATCTTAGTTTAGTCACGAATTCGTTCCCTGACCAGCTCAACAAGATTAGTTCTCTATTTTTAATTAGATGAGTTTTTATTCTTAAGTCACATATGCAATTAGAGTTTGTTATGGTATATACAAGACAAGGTGTTAGTTATGCCAAATTATTTTCCAATTTCCCGAGAAATTTTTGTTGAATAGGGAGTCTCCTTAGTTTCACTGAACGTGGACTACTTCGTTCAAATGTTTTGGGTCTTGCTTATCTGATCTGTTCCACTGATGTTCTATTTTTAAACCAGTATCAAATAACTTTCATGGTGATTACTTTGTCGTATGATTTGAGTTCTCAGATTACTAGATTTTCAATATGTCTGCTTTTTGCATTGTTTCTTTTTCATTGAGATAGTTAACTCTGATTCCTACATATAATTTTATTTTATTATCTAGTTTTATTCAGTAATCCCTTGGGAATTTAGTATAGTCCCAAATCTGTAAAATAATTTAGGTAATATAATTTTTATTATATGGAGGCATAGTCTCTTTAGAACAATGCATCAAAGATTTGCAACTCTATATAATGAATATATCACTAGCAGATGGTTTCTCAAATATTTTATGCATATTTTAGCTACAATGAATGAAATTTCATTTTCTATATTTTTCTCTTAGTTTCTTTCTCCTTCTCCCCCATATTATAAAGAAAGGATGCTCATTTTGTTAGTTAATTTTAAGTACTGTTGCTTTATTAAAGCTACTAATTGTTTTAATTTTTTAAAAAATTAAATCTCCAGGATTTTCTAAGCAAAGCAACACATAGACCTGATTTTGCTTTTTTTTTTCTTTGTCTTTTCCCTAATGCTATATTACAAATAATAACAAGACAATGGACAGCCTTACTTTACCCCAAATTTACTGGAAAGTCTTCTAACATTTCTCTACTACTAAGAGCTCTAACTCTTGATTTCACAAAGATTTCACTAAAGAAAAATTAATTTATTTGTTTTTGTTTTCTTTTTTTTAACTGCATTTTTCTTTTTTTCTTTTCTTTTTTTATTTTTTGAAAGGTAAATGGGGTTAAGTGGCTTGCCCAAGGCCACGCAGCTAGGTAATTATTAAGTGTCTGAGGCCAGATTTGAACTCAGGTACTCCTGACTCCAGGGCCAGTGCTCTATCCACTGTGCCACCTAGACGCCCCTGTTTTTTGTTTTCAATCATATTTTATCAAAGGCTATTTCTGAATCTATTGAGGCAATTGTATGCTTTTTATTATTTTTTTAATTGTATGACTATTCTGTTTATTGTTTACCTAATGTTGAATCATTTCTGACAAAAATACCGCCAGGTCACAGAGGACAATAATTGGCATACACTACTATAACTTTTTTGTTAATATTTTAGTAAGTTTTCATTGTTTATAATTTCATTTTTCTTTTTTGCTCTCTCCTTGCTTTAGGTATTAGAAATGTATTTGTCTCTCATAAGAAGTGCAATAGGGTTGATTTTTATTTCTTATTTAATCCTTAATCTTAAGACTGACCAGGGGAAATGCTTTAAAAATTAGACTACAGGTATTTGATTTATGATAGATATAATTCTAGTCTGATATCCCTCTTGAAGATAAGAGAGTGAAGAAGAAATTAGCTGGACCCTGTCAGCCACTCTCTTGATAGACTCCTCCTGCTCCCTGAATAGGTAAAAATTGTTGACTTTCTCAGAGATGGGTTAGAATAGGTTTCTATTCATGTAACAAGTGCACCAGTTCTATTTATATTAGACAGCTAAGAACCTTACATTTATTTCATTTGTAGATATTCATCCATTTAATTTATTATCCATTTTGTTGGTACATAAAAAAACATAATTTCTTAGGAAGCTTTTTTTTCTGCTTATTTTATTTTGAGGTTTTGGCAATTTAGTTCACCCTCCCCACCCCTTTGAAATGAAATTTCTTTTTGGTTCTATATGTTAGTGTTTTTTTAAAGTTTAATTTTATTATTTCAAGTTCTGTAAATTACATTTTTATTTTATTTCATTTTCAGCATTTTATCTTTCTATTTCTTTTGACTTTATTATTTATTGATTTTAAGGTTTTTTGTTTCATACTTAACTCTTTGATCACTTTCTTGATGAAAGTATTTAGATATACAAATTTCTTTAAAATTGTCTTTTTTCCTCTCTTCCCCCCCTTCTTCCTTTTCTTCTCTCCTTTGTGTCTCTTCTTCCCCCCACTCCTCTTTTTTTGAGATTGAGTCTCTATGCTGCCCATACATCTGTCTAATCCCATTACTGATCTGCATAAGGGTTTTGACTTGTTTTCCTTTTGACTTGTGTCAGTTTGCCACTCAGTGTGTAGCCTAGTGGCTTCCTACTCTGAGTTTTACTATAATGATTCCTGACAGCTACCCATGGCAGCTCACAGCTCCTGTGTTCAAGTTTCATCAGCTTCAGTTTCATTTGTATTAGGAATTACAGGTATATGCCACCACTTTCAGCCTACACATTTCCTGATAAGGTTATTTTGGTTAATTCCCTAAGGTTTTGATTTGTTTCCTCATTGTTAGTTCATTTTGATAAAATAATTTGTTATTTCTGAGATATGTTCTTGTTCATTCTCTAGGATCAAATTATTTCATCTTCATTTCAGTTGGAATCCCCAAAGGATACATGAGACGTTCAAAGAAATCCAACCCTAATGAAATTGGTAATGATAACGGACATTTTGTTTTGAAAGGGGAAGGGGCCTAACAATGTCATATGGACCTATTGATAAAGCAATAAACAGATTAGACTATTTTGCAAAATAGTCTGGAATTAGATGACTCAAGTGATCAAACTATACTCTTTTTTTTTAAAAAAGGTTTTTGCAAGGCAATGGGGTTAAGTGGCTTGCCCAAGGCCACACAGCTAGGTAATTATTAAATGTCTGAGGTCAAATTTGAACTCAGGTTCTCCTGACTCCACTGTGCCACTTAGCTGCCCCAAACTATACTCTGTGAGTCAGTGATCACATCCTCCTAAAAGGTCAAAGAAAGATTCTGTACATACTAATATATCTGAAATAGTCCCTTTTGTGGTAGGAAAGAACTGCAAATAAAATGTAAGCCCACATATTAGGAAACAGATGAATAAAATGTGGCATTTGAATGTAGGTAAATATTATAGTAGAGTAAGAAATCCTGAACATAAAGGATTCAAAGAAACAGTGGAAGATTTGTATGAGCTAATGCAAAGTGTTATATGCTAAACCAGAAAATTAAAACATACTGAATATAGTAATAGAAATGAAAATAACATTGAAAGAAAGCTGAACTCCGGGAGATCATAATTTTGGTTCCAGGAAACAGAAATGAATGCCAGAGAAACAAGGTTAAAGGAGTTGAATATTTCATGTTATCAAACATAATTATCAAATCAGTTGTTTTTACTAAACTTTTTTTCCCCATTACCTTGGAGGACTTAATTCTGGAGTGGGTTTGAATAGAAGATATTCAAAAATTATTATAATGCAAAACTAAAATGTATCAGATAACCTTATTTTTTAATGCCTTTTAAGAAAACCACTAAACTAAATGAAGAACCTTCATTTTAAAAGTGAATGAATGTCCAAAATATGTAAAATAAGATTGGGAGGACAACATGAAGAAGGAACCAACAGAAGATTTACCATAGTGGAAAATATAATTGCTCACACTGTGAAGTAGCTAGAAATATAGGCTCAAAAAAAACTCCCAGTGAGTTATCCAAAGTATCGGAAAATGTGCAGTTCCAAATAACAGCTGGAGGATAGATCAAAAGGAAACAATCTCAGGATTACTGATATTCCAGGAAATTTAGAAAAAAAGCAAATGACACTATCTATTCCAGGAAACTGTCAAAAGAAAATTTCCTAGAACTGGCGAAAACAATTGGCTAAATATTAATAGAAAGAATCCATAGGACCCTGATGAGAAGGAATCAAAAATTTATTGTATCTTAACACATTACAATTAATTTTCAAGGCTACAGTGATAATGGGGAAAACTATTACAAACTACCAAGAGAAATTTAGAAATCATTTTCAAAGAATGATAACTAGGAACTCTGAAGAATTTTTAAAAAGAAATTTGGGGCATTTGGAGAAACTTGAATTCACCATTGACATAATTAAGGAGCATGACCCTAGCACTGTTTACCCAGCAAAACCTGTGATGATATGTAGGTGTTGGAGATGTATTTGGCTTTCAAAAACAGAGAGAGCGAGTGAGACTTATGAACTTTGAATTAGGTTCATTTTTAGGTCATAAATTATTTTTTAAAAATCCTCATTTGAACTGACCCTCCCAACTCTACTTGTGCTTGTTGGTTTTTTTTTGCAAGGCAATGGGATTAAGTGACTTGCCCAAGGCCACACAGCTAGGTCATTATTAAGTGTCTGAGGCCGGATTTGAACTCAGGTCCTCCTGACTCCAGGGTTGGTGCTTTATCCACTACGCCACCTAGCTGCCCCAACTTGTGCTTGTTGGTGGATTCTCAGAGTTCAGCTGCATTTTCTATTCAGAGTTCTTGGAGTACCCCTGAGGTTTTTTGTCATTTTCTCTTTCAGTTTGGCTCCTATTTCAGTGTGTTCCTTCCTATCACCACCAGGGCTAGTTAAATCTTGCTATCATTAATATCAGGAATTGGTACCCCACTATTAATTTAGCCATTTACTTTCTCCTCAGTATAGATTAGTCAAATAATAAAAGAAGAATAATAATAAAGAAAAGATATAGCTAAACACAAAGTGTAAAATTTCTCCCAAATTTCTTGTCTACCCATCAGACTCTGAGCACTACAAATATTTTCTTAGCATCGATGATTAAAGCATTGATCACTTGGTGAAGGGCATAGTGATGATGGGAAAGTGCTGCCCTCAGAGAAAGGGATCTTAAATTTTGGGTTTGGTTCAAAGTGAAAAACTCAAGCCTGACCCTGGAGGTACAAAAGGTTTGGTCTTTAATTAACAAACCTGCAAAGTTCAGCTGTCTTACAGAAAGTTCACAAGTGACCATACACAATTCACAGATTAAATTCTCTGGAGAGGCTGCAAGATAGTGAGCTACTTAAGGACACAGATGGATTAACAAGGGTTGAGGCTAACATGTTTAAAGAAAAGAGGAAAGGAAGCAAAAACACAGCGGTTGTGTCTGGGCTTAGACCTAGCTGGATTCACCATAGGGTTGGACCCATCCTGGTAGTTACAAACTGGAAAAAAGAGGGAGTCAAGTTAAAAGGAAAAGAGAAAAAAGTTTAGGCAAGAGAAGAGAGAGAAGCTTAGATCAATACACATCCAGCCCCATGGAGCTGGGGCCATTGTTCCAGTCATATAGCCAGACCATACAGGTCTGACTTTGATGGAGAGAGAGCATGAGCTGAGCTCACATCCAGGAGGGGAAAAAACAAAGAAGGAAGAAGGGAGATGTGCTCAGCAAAAGTCCACTCAAATCACCTTTCCAGTGGACAGGACAGTGGTGTTTGTGGAGTGGTTTAGCACCTGGTTCCAATGCATATGCCATAGGGGTGGTCCCCAAGGAGTCGCTAAGATAGTACTCATTACACATGAATGGCATTCTACCTACTAGGAACTACATCTTTCCTGTCCCAAAGGGTGTGATCTTTGAGTCCAAGGTGGTTTAGGAAATGCAGGGAACAGAGTAAACCTTCCACAGTACAGAAAAACCTCATCATTGTATTGTCTTCAATAGGGTCTCAGTTACTGGACTGATTCACTGCTGAGAAAGATAAAGGAGTTCTCAGCACTAGTTCCTTATGGGACTTCACTGCTGGACCACTGGTGGCTCTCTTACTCTTTAAGGTTCTCATACCAAAGGAAAGGAAAACACAAATAGGAGAGACTGCATCCTAGATATAAGCTAATCCAGGAGGTAATGTGCTCACAGGCAGGCTTGTTGTGTGATAGGCATGACTCTCCCCTTCCCTCAGACCCCTGAAGCTGGTAGAGCTTAAACCTTGTGGCTTAGAGGAAGGAAAAAGATAGAGATCAATGTGACCAGTTAGGGACTTTTGAACATACACTCAGTGAATCAAAAGGACTTTCTTTTTTCATTGTTTAAGTGATTAGGAAACAGAATATCTTCATGTGCCCAGAGTTGAGGAGAAAGGTCTCTTTATTAAACATCATTAGGCATATCAAGAAGTTGTCTCATTGATCCTTACATGGCTTGATAGCAGATAAAGTCTATTTGTGGCAGCATTCAGAACTGAGTCTTCAATAGTCAGTGCCCTATTACACTAAAACTCTGCAAGAATTATCCATATTCACTCAGTCAGGAAAATTTTTAATAAAAAAAATCAAGGTTAAGGTTACTTTTTTTAGTTTTTTTTTGCAAGGCAAACAGGGTTAAGTGGCTTGCCCAAGGCCTCACAGCTAGGTAATTATTAAGTGTCTAAGGCTGGATTTGAACTCAGGTACTCCTGACTCCAGGGTTGGTGCTCTATCCACCATGCCACCTAGCTGCTCATAAAGGTTACTTTTAAAGCAAATTATATTATTGATATAAAGCAAGTCTAAGTTAGAAATTTGTTAATGTAAGACAGAGGAACTTTGTTTATGGTGGTTTTGTTAAGTTTTCCTTAATATGAGAAATAAGAAGAATGAGAAAATATTCTTTTTTAAAAATAAAATGACCAAAGAAAGTGCAAAGCTAACAATTATGAGTGTAAACAGTCTAAACTCTCCAATAAAAATAAAATGATAATGAATGGGTTAATAGAAAGTGAATTGTTATTAGCAAATTTAATTTGAAAAAATTGAGAGAATAAATTTGTCACCAAAATTATTTTTTCTTTCTTTTTCTTTTAGGTTTTTATTTTTGCAAGGCAAATAGGGTTAAGTGGCTTGCCCAAGGCCCCACAGCTAGGTAATTATTAAGTGTCTGAGGCTGGATTTGAACTCAGGTACTCCTGACTCCAGGGCCAGTGCTCTATCCATTGTACCACCTAGCTGCTCCCAAAATTAATTTTTTAAAATTATGAAAATAATCTTAAATTGTCAAAATTAGGAAGAAGGGAGGAGAAATTACCATGAGGACAAAAGAAATCAAGACAATCTAGATTATATTAAAATGACAATTACTGAATGTTTTGAAATGGAATAGTCACCCCAATAAGACAGAATGACTTAAGTAAATATTGGTCATGTTATCTTCATTTCCTGACTTTGACTAAGTTACTGGACTGATAGATGAGAACACTCTTATGATTATTATAGAGTTCACAAGAGCTTAACAAAGTATTTGATGCAGCCATTCATTTTTATTTTTTTCTTATGGAAAAGCTGGAAAAATCTGGAATAGATAAGAGTGGTATAATTAAAAACTGGTTGATTGACTACATTCAAAGAGTGAATCACTAATGTTTTAACCACCTCTTGGCATTAGGTCTTTAATGGAATGAGCCAGAAATTTGTGCTTAATCTTGTGTAATTGAATATAATTTATCAATGACTTAGTTAAAATTTCAGATGACCCAGCACTGGGAAGTATAGTTAACACACTGAATGACAGAGCACAGTGAATAAAGCACTGGCCTTGGAGTCAGGAAATGGGAGTTCAAATCCAGTTTCAGACACTTCACTTTTATTGCTGTGTTCTTGGGCAAGTCACAACTCTGATTGTCTTGCATCCAGGTCCATCTCCAGTCATTCTGATTCATATCTGACCACTGGACCCAGATGGCTCTGAAAGAGAAAGTGAGGCTGTTGACTTAGCACAACACCCCTTCACTCAAATCCAATTCATGTGCTGTCATAGCATCACTTCCCCGATGCCATGGTCTTCTTTGAAAATAATGGACAAACATTATTGGGTTGCTTCCAATGAGTTGCAACTTAAACGTGATAAATGTAGTATCATATCAAAAATCATCTTCATTAGTACCAGGTAGAAGAGGTAGGATTAAACATCTGTATGTGGTAGATCTGAGAGTTTTAGTGGAATGAAAACACAAAGTGAATCAACAACAGTGGGGTATGGTAGCCAAGAAAGCGAATAGCATCTTAGGTTGTATTAACCCTAATCCCAAATCCTCTTAATTCCACTATCTGTCCTCTCTTCATTAATTGATTTTTATTCTGCATATAGATTGCATTGTATAGATTTGTTTGCATATTATTTCTCCCATTAGATTTTAAGCTCCTTGAGGGCAGGGTCTGTCTTTTGTCCCCCCCCCCCCCATTTTATTCCTAGCACTTATCACAGTGCCTGGCACTGTGGACATTTAAAAAATATTGGCCAAGTTGATTAAATAAAGACAGAGAGAGCAAGAATAAGGAGGTGATAGTTCCTTTATCCTCTGCCTGGATTAGACCACATTAGGAATGCTATCTTCACTTCTGGGTACCATATTTTAAGAAGGATGATGTAGGGAAGGGCCATCAGGTGGATGAAATGACTAGCACAATTCTAAAGAAAATATATGGTCAAAGAACTCAGAGGATAGTTACAATTGCAAATGGGGATTTCCCTAGACATTTTATTCTGTCTAGCAAGGTTTTCCATTGTGTATGGAAAATTTTATTTTAGGATTTAGGGCAATCAAATGCTAGACAAAGCCAGTTCAAGAACCTGGCTGCTACATATTTGAGGAAATATTTCAACCTCCACTCCCACTCCCTTTTTTGTAGAGCTGGTAGATAATGGATACGGAACATTATAGACATATATATTATATATATATGTCTATAATGTTCCGTATCCATATCCATAATATAATATATTATATATATATACTTTCAGAATGGATACGTGTTTTGTTATTATTATTATTGATCCACTTTTTTTTTCTAGTTTTCTTTTTTTGTTACAAGAAATGGGCTTCTTGGACATTCAGACATGACTGTGTAAAAACAAAAGGTTTCCATACAGTTTTTAAAAGAATAAATATCCCGAGCCCACTAAAAATAAACTTTTGGGTTGAGTGTCAAAAGCTGGTTAAGAATCACTAAGTTAAAAAAAAAAAGCAACCCGCAAGGGTGGTAGGGACCTAGTCTAGTAACTTGATCTCTTTTGATGTGTCATAGCCTTTCTATTCTTGAGGGACTGAGGAATTCTGGACTTTTAAACTGGGCCTTGGTTAGCTGTGTTTTGACAGCTGGACATTAAGTCGAAGGATCGGTAGTCTCCATCTTGGAAATCCTGATGGGAACATTCCTTATACAACCTCTGGCTTTTGCTTCCAATGAACACTTATCCACCATTTGTTATCTTCAAGATAACATGTGAGGTATGCAGGGGCAAAGCCAGACAGAGTTTCACACAATCTGAGGAAGGAGAGGTCACTTTTAGTGATGATGAGATAATATTTACAAAGCATTTATCACAGTGCCAGTGACATAGTGGCCATTTAATAAACACTTGCTCCTTTCCCTTCTCTTTAGGGGAATGTTAAGGAGGAGATAGTCTCAGAACTGAGGCCTGAAGAAAGATAAGAATTTCAACTGAAGGAGACATGAAGAGGGAGTTAAAGAAACACATTACAGATTAGAGTGAATAATTATGAAATCATCATTGGTATTCATGGATCAGTAATGAGAAAGCCTCCATGCAGGCAGAGGTAAGGAATGGTTGGGTGATTAGGGAGGGCTGTAATCCAATTTGTCTGGAATATATCACTTTTTCCAGACTTGTTTCATCCTGGAAGGGCAGAAATGCTGCGTTTAAAAGGCCTTGTATCTTGCCTGATAGGCAAAAGGAAGCCATTGAAGGATTTTGAATAGAAGAGTAACATCAGATTTGAGCATCAGTGAGGTGAGATAATCTTGACTTTCTAGAGAATGGACCTAATACTCTTATTATTATATCATGAGAACTCTTTATGTAGCTGTATTTGGTCAGGAAAAATGTATTCCTGGAATCCTAAGGAATGTACCAGTTGGGCCAGCACAATCAAAGCATTTCCAGCTGGTTGCTTCTACAAATGTAGGCCATTATATAGACTCCTCTTCGCATGAATCTTGGGTGACAACAGGACAGAGAAAGCCAGGAGAGACCAGCAATAGGAATCTAGACAAAAGTGACTGGGCATCTCTTGTGATTCTGGGCAGCAAGGGTGTTGAAACCAGAGATTGGATAATTTGCTTAAATTAGGATAGTGTAATAGATTTCACTGCCCAGAGAAATCCCAAAGGTGGTTTAAGGAGAAGTGGATCAGAGATTGAACAGGTACAGGAATAAAGTCCAAGAGGGACAAAGACCCCAGGTTTGGGGGCTAGAGAACATAGGGGTAGGTCCTAAGATCTGTGCAATGGACTAGAGGCCAGGAATGAGAAACATCAAAGCCCGTGAATCCAGATCAATGGGAGAGTTTTTATGGAATCTAGGAAAAATGCTCAAAAGACACAATCCATTTGTCTCCCAATCCCATGAGGAGGAGGATCTATGATCATCTCTATTTTACAGGTGAGTGATGAGCAGCTCACTGACTAAATGACTTGACCACAGTCACAACAGGAAGTCACTACCAACCCAACCTCCTTATTTAGATCTGAGATTAGACAGTTCTACTGGAATCAACAAACAATGCCCAAGTTCCCATGAAGTTTCCAATGCTTATCATGGCACTAGAGATTCAAAGATGAAAGTGAAACAACCCTTGCCTTCTGCCATTCTACTGGGCAGAGTTGTGCTCATGAAATAATAAATGCAAAAGATATACAAAGCCTTTAATTTTAAGGGGATGCTATAGCAAGTAGGGGATCAGGACCATTTTTTTCTTTAAAGAAAGATTTTATTTATTTTGAGTTTTACAATTTTCTCCCCATTCTTGCTTCCCTTCCCCCCCCAGAAGGCAGTCTATTATTCTTTACAATGTTTCCATGGTATACATTGATCTCAGTTGAATGTGATAAGAGAGAAATCATGTCCTTAAGGAAGAAAAATAAAGTAAAAGAGATAGCAAAATTACATAATAAGATAATGTATTTTTTCCCTAAATTGAAGGTAATAGTCCTTGGTCTTTGTTCAAACTCCACAGTTCTTTCTCTGGATACAGATGGTATTCTCCATCACAGAGACCCCCAAATTGTCCCTGGTTGTTGCACTGATGGAATGAGTAGGTCCATCAAGGTTGATCATCACCCCCATGTTGCTGTTAGGGTGTACAGTGTTCTTCTGGTTCTGCTCATCTCGCTCAGCATCAGTTCATGCAAATCCCTCCAGGGTTCCCTGAATTCCCATCCCTCCTGGTTTCTAATAGAACAATAGTGTTCCATGACATACATATACCACAGTTTGCTAAGCCATTCCCCAATTGAAGGACATTTACTTGATTTCCAATTCCTTGCCACCACAAACAGGGCTGCTATGAATATTTTTGTACAAGTGATGTTTTTACCCTTTTTCATAATCTTCTCAGGGTATAGACCTAGTAGTAGTGTTGCTGGATCAAAGGGTATCCACATTTTTGTTGCCCTTTGAGCGTAGTTCCAAATTTCTCTGCAGAAAGGTTGGAGTTCACAGCTCCACCAACAATGTAATAGTGTCCCAGATTTCCTACAACCCTTCCAACATTGATCAATGCCCTTTCTGGTCATATTGGCCAATCTGAGAGGTGTGCGGTGGTAGCTCAGAGATGCTTTAATTTGCATTTCTCTAATAAGTAATGATTTAGAGCATTTTTTCATATGACTATGGGATCACTTTGATTGCCTTTGCATATCCTTTGACCATTTGTCAATTGGGGAGGACCAGTCTTATATAGGAAGTGGCTTGAGCTGTTTTAAAGGCACTTCAGTATTCTAAGGGCAGAGGGGAAGTGGGCATGCATTCTGCACAGGGAGGACAGACAGCTTGACTAAGGCATAGGACAGCAAAATATGGGATGATGAACCCAGGGAACAACAAGGCTAAGATAGAATAGAGAGTTCATTGAAGGTAGGGATATTCAATAAACTCATAAAGGCAGATGAGAGCCAGGCAGATAATAAATGCTTATTAAATAATAACATGATCTCTTTTGAGGTATCACAACCTTCTCTTCATGAGGACTTTAGTTCCTTTTAAAATAAACTTAAATTATTATTTATTCAGGGGATAATGTAAAGGGCACTGTGCTGGAACACAAAGAAAGGTAAAAAAAAGTTCTTGCCCTCTTTGGGCTTACAATCTAATTGGGGGAGGGGAGACAATATGCAAATATACTAAAGTGATTGCCATTTCCTTCTCCATCTCATTGTATAGATGAGGTCACAGTATGAGATGGCTCTGGAGGAGAAGGTGAGGCTAGTGACTTTGCATAGTTACTATCTCCTCCCTCCCACGTCCCTCCTCCCTTTAAATCCATATCACTTGCATGTCATGGCATCTCCTCCATGATATCAGGGTCTTTGAGAAGGAAGGACAACAGCAACAAAAACATAGATGAAGTTAAGTATCTGAGTCAGATTTGAATTCAGGAAGAAGAATCTTTGACTCCAGACCTGGCACTCTGTGCACTATGGCATCACCTAGCTGCCCCAAATAACTTTGCACAAACGAGTTATTTACAGAACAAATAGAAAGGAATCAACAGGAAGAAAGTATCAGAGTTAAGAGGGCTTGACAAAGGTGGGATTTTAGCTGGCACTTGAAGGAAATCAAGTTGTGAAGGGCCATTAATACCAGCGCTGTTTTACTTTTATCTAAAAAGTAGTAAATAACCACTAAAACAACTTCAGTAAATGAACAAAACAAGTATTTATTAAGGGTACCAGACAATGGAAACACAAAATGAACCAGAATCATACAGTCAGACATGGGCTCTAGGAGCACTGTACAAATGAGATCCTATGGAGAGGAAAGGAAGTAAGGAAGGAAATCAGCATTTATTATGTGCCTACTATTTGTGCCCAACCTGTGGTAGAGTGCTCTGCACTTGTATTGGTCTGATCAGCCACAGTAAATGAACGCAAACCTACTTATGTCAGTTTGGACCTCTTTGAGAATGAAGGACAAAAACCAACCAACCAACCAACCAACCAATCACATGCCAGATTAAGCATTTTACAAATATTATTTTATTTGTTACAACAACCCTAAGAAGTAGTTCTGATTATGCTAGATATTATGTATGGAGATACTATGATTATCCCCATTTTACAGTTAGGAAACTGAGGCAAACAGAGGGCTAAGTACATAGTTATAGAGATGTAAAAGTGTTTGAGGTGGGATTTAAATTCAGGACTTTCTGACTTCAAGTCTAGCACTGTATTAGCTATACTATTTAGCTACCTCAAAGTTTCTAACCTTAATGCTAAGGAATGGATTGAAGAAGAGAAAGACTAGAATCAGGGAGATCAGTGAATCAAAAAGCATTAGTTTAGTTTCTTCTCATGGCTAGATACTTTGCCAGACAGTAAGGATACAAAAAAATGTGTTGTTCCTGTCCTCAAAGAACTTGGCTTCTACTTGGAGAGAAAACCTCTACTGTCCTTGCATGAGTGTGAGCAGAACATATTCAGACTAAACACAGGGTGGTCTGAGGGAGGAGACAGATACAAACCAGGGGCATTCTGGGAGGAAGGGGTGCAGATTACAAGAGTGAAGGTGAGGAAGGCTTACAAGAGTGAAGGTGAGGAAGGCCTCCCTTCCAGGTATGGGCCACCGTAAGAGGTGGGAGATGGCATAAGTCATCTTTGTGTAGATTCATAGGAGATGCCTAATATTTTGCTCATGGATTGAGTTGATTTGAATCAACTTCCACATGTCTACAGTGCCCCATGGAGACCTGATGGGGCATTGGGCAGTCTGCAGCAGGGTCTTTGTTTCCAGCCCAAGTCCTTCTTTTGCCCAGATGAAGCAGGGAGGACATTTTTCAAGTCTTTGGAAATTCTTTGAAATCTGAAACCTTTGGGAACCTTCTGCTGCTCCTGTCCTGGGTTCTCCTTTCTCTGGGTCTTGTTTTCTTTGGACATTGTAGATATATTCTGTAGTGTCGCAATTCAGCCCCATCTCTTGGCTTCCCCAAGTTGCAGGGCCTAGTGATTGGCAGTGGCCCATCAGTTTGAGGTTGGAGCTCAGAGAGAGCCTGCAAAGAACTGCCTCCTTGGGGCAGGGTTTGTGACCTGAGCTGGCCCAAAGGTTTGTATGACCTTTCTTGAATTTCTCTAGCAATCTAAGCACGAGATTTGAAACAGAGAGGACTTCAGAGTAACTGCTACCATTCTTACACTTTACAGGTAAATAAACTGAGGCACAGAGCAGGCAAGTGATTGGTCCAAACCCACAAAGCTATTATGTAACAGTGAGAATTCAAATCTAATCTGCTGACTTCAAATCCTCTGCTCCAACTCTGGAGTTACTTGAGCTGAGGCAGAGGCTGCCAAAGCTCCCTATTTCACTGTCTCAGTAGCAGAAAAATTATGGCATGACTATAGGGTTTCATTTGCTTTCTTACGGAGTAGTTCCCTGCCCCCCTCTTCCCCCAAGTAAGTAGTTTCTCTCTCTCTCTCTCTCTCTCTCTTGTCTTTTCTATAGATATTGCCAGAACATAAAATAGATGAATAGCCTTTTCATGTTTACTTTCTTTTTTCTTTTTCTTTTTTGCAAGGCAATGGGCTTAAGTGGCTTGCCTAAGGCTACAGTTAGGTAATTATGAAGTGTCTGAGGTCAAATTTGAACTCAGGGCCTCCTGACTCCAGGGTCAGTGCTCTATCCACTGTGCCACACAGGCACCCCTCCATGTTTATTTTCAATGATAATATTGTCCATTGAAAGTTTTGAGTGAATATTGCTCATGATTAACCTCTTGTCGACTGGTTACCTGCACATGGCAAAGACTTAAGGCTTTGACCCAGGTTTGGAAAGTGATAGAGAGCATTTGTTGGGAATGGCCTCTAGATCTCCAGTATCTTAGTGGAGAAGGAACCAAGCTCACTTCTAGGCAGACTCAAGTTCATTTAGGGCACATCCCTGATCCTGCAATGATGCTGGGAAGAAGACATGCTCACTTTTGCCCAGGATTGTAGATCTTTATGTGACTTTGAACAAATCATATTTCCTTTGAGGCGAGAAAGGTGGTTTCATTTTTCATATGAGGAAACAGAGTTTCAGTGTTGTGAACTCAAATGAAATCCATTTCTCTCTCTCTCAACCTCCGTAGTGGATGATCTTCTAGAAGAGATGAGGACTTGGGGACTTTTCTTCAGGTATTCATTTTAGTGGCCCTTCTGTGGTCCTTTGGTGACATCTGGAAGGTGGCAATGTGGGATTTAGCTTTTAAAAAAAATTCATTTCAACATTGAATTGAAAATGGTTTGTTGTCCAGTATAATGGGCAATGAGGTGAGCTCTTGTTCCTGCTTGGTGACTCCTACTTGGGATCAATTAGGTCTCTCTCTGTTTTGGGAATCTATGTAGCTCCTCCCTAGATAAAGGTACCCACTAAATACTGAAAAGACCAGGATTATTCAACCAATCACTTCTTGATAAGTGACCTAGAGTTGAACCCAGGATACTCGACCATCAGTTTTATCTTGTGATCTGACCCAGTTCTGACATTTGTCCTTCATTCTTGAAGAAGACCATGACATCAGGGAGGTGATATCATGACAAGCACATGAATTGGATTTGGGTGAGGGGGACACTGAGCTAAGTCAGCAGCCTCATTTTCTCCTCCAGTCATCTGGATTCAGTGGCCAGATGTGAATCAGGATGGCTGGAGATGGCCCTGGATGTGAGGCAGTCAGGGTGAAGTGACTTTGCCTAAGGTCACACAACTAGTGAGTACTAAGTGTCTTGAGACTGGATTCAAACTCCCATCTCCTGAATCCAAGGCCAGTGCTCTATCCACTGGGATTTCTGATAGATCTGTCAGCCTTCTCTTGATAGTACACAATTTCTGCTCTTCTCATCTGCTCCTTGCCCTGCTTGACAACAGTGTGGCCATCCCAGACTTCATTAAAACCTGGAAAGACTTACATGAACTGACGCTGAATGAAGTAACCAGATGCAGGAGAACATTGTCTATATTAAGCTCTGTATTGTGAGATGATCAGTTGTGATGGACCCAGCTCCTTTTAGCAGTTCAGTGATCAAGGTCAATCCTAAAAGACTTGGGATGAAAAAATGACATCCACATCTGGGGTGGGGGGAAACTATGGAGTCTGAATGCAGAGCAAAGCATACTATGTTCATTCTGAAAACTCCTTTTATGTTTTTCCCCCTTTAGTTTTTTTGCAAGGCAATGGGGTTAAATGACTTGCCCAAGATCACACAGCTAGGTAATTATTAAGTGTCTGAGGCTGGATTTGAACACAGATCCTCCTGACTCCAGGGACAGTGCTCTATCCACTGCACAACCTAGCTGCCCCCTTCCCCTTTAGTTTTAATTCTTCTTTCACAGCTTGACTATTATGGGAATATAGTCAACACAACTTTCCATGTACAACCTATATCAGATTTTTTCCCTGCCATGAGGAGGGGAGAGGGAAGGGAGGATGGTAGAAAAATGTGCAACTCAAAAGCTTGCGAAAGGCTGAATGTTGACAACTATCTTTGCATGTAGTTGAAAAAAATATAAAGAAATAACATAAAAATAATGGGGCCATAGTAGGAGGAGGGGTTGGAAGAGGTTCAACTCACTGGAGTTTCAGTAGCCATCTACTATCTTTCTCTCTCCCCCTCTCTCTCCTTTTCTATTCACTTTTTACCCCTTCTATAGTATTTTATTTGAGAAATAAAGTACCTTTGTTGAATCGCTCTCACAGAGAGAAACAAAGGTTAGGGGTCTTTCCCAGGGATACACACACACACACACACACACACACACACACACACACACACACACACACACACACACACACACACACACACACACACACACACGGGAAGTGTCTAAGAATGCATTTGAACTCAGATCTTCCTGAATAACAGTTTTGCATTGCAGTAGGTTTACATGACATTCACAAGATAATAGAGAGAGCCTTAAGAGTCTAGAAGACATGGGATCAAGCCTTGCATCTTACACATATTGGCTACATGAGTCTCCCACTGCTCCCAAATAACTTTCTAGGACTATAAATTGCAAAGTGCAAAGATACATTGACATAGGAGTTTCCTCACTGAGATGAAATCAACAGTCTTACCCCAAAGTGTTTCCAAAATTTCCCAAAGGGGAGAGGGTCTGGGCACCAGGGAAAGTCCCATGTAGGAGGTGATACCTGAATTGGGTTCTAGATTCTAAGAGGAGGAGATGAAGATAATGAAATAAGATTGTCCTCACCTTGAAGGTCAAACTGTAAGGGGTAATGTTTTCTTCCAGATAAGTCTGAAAATGACCAAAGAGGAACCCCAAGTTTGTAACAGTCATTTTTCTTCTTGGGAAGAAGCATGAATTTCATTTCTTGGTCCTAAAAATTCCCCATGACCCAATCTTCAATGTGTTTCCAATGTCCCTAACTAAATGCTGACACTTAGTCATCTAGCTGTGTATATAGACTATTCTAGATCCCAATGCAAAGTTGTCTTCAAAGAGAGACCAAAGAACCATGTAGACTGTTCCATGCTCAGAATGGAATCAGGATGTGGAGGGCCCTCTCAACCTTAGCAACGAAACGTGCGCCAAACACAAACCACCTCCTAGATGGTAAGAATAGGTAATGAGACTCCATCTCACAGGGAATGTGGTTTCACTGAAAAATGGCTTCATTGCTTTGAGAAAACACAACACCAGCCAACAACAGCAAACACACAGATGGGACAATTCGCTCGATTTGGAAACCAAGTTTTTCAGGAGGTTTGACTCTCAGAAGAGTTCTTAGGTCCTGAAGTGTGAATTTATAATGCCGTCCTTTGCTCTTGGAGAGCAGACTTTTCCAGTCTGTAACAGTGCCTTCTCCCCTCTTTTCCTCTCCAGATAAATTCTATGCTTTTTGCAGATAGTCTTTTTGGTCTAGGAATACAAAGTCACAGTCTCTACCCTTTAAATAGGAAACTTCTGTGGTTCTCTGTGGTCTCTAAGAAAACACATATACATGGATATGTAGATGTATGTGTATGTATATATATAAACATACATTATGTACATGGATCTACATACATGCTAAACACACACACACATATATATTATATATGAATACATTTCTATTTGGGATTTGTGACTCTGTTATGTCTTCAGGTATTAGGTGGCTCAGAGAATAGAACATTGAACCTAGAATCAAGAAGACCTAAGTTCAAATCTGGCTCAAAGACTTACGAACTGGGCAAATAACTTAACTTTTGTTTACCTTAATCCACTGGGGAAGGAAATGGAAACCCACTCCTGTGTCTTTGCCAAGAAAAACCCCAAGGACAGTAAATGTATGATATGGTCCATGGGGTCACAAAGAGTCAGATTTATCTTCTGTTTACATTTTCGACTCTACATACATATTGCTCATTCTCCCTCCACTCTTTCTTTGGTCTAGCCACTGACCTTCTTGCTGTTGTCCATTTACAGTATTCTGTAACTCATCTCTTTGCTTTTGCACAGCCTAGTTGCTGAGCCTGGAATCCCGCTCCTCCTTACCTTTCAGTACTGGAGTCCTAGCTCCCTTCAAGGGGTAGCCACTTGTTTTGAGTCTTTTCCTGGATCTCTCAGTTGTTCTTGCCACTCTCCTTGTAGGGTTCTGATCCCCTCTTACATCCTTGGTAAGTGGTCATCTAGTCCTTTCTTGTACTCTTTTAATGAGTAAATGATGAAGGGCTAGGCTTAAAGTGAGGAAGATCTTATTTTAAATTCATTTCTGATATTTCTCTAATTTCACGTCTACCTTAGCTGTGAAACTCTCGGCAAATCATCAAACCTCTCAAACCATTTCCTCTGCTGTAAAGTGAATATAACCTTAACTGTAGTAGGTACAGGTTGATATACACTTCATATGAGATAATGCCACTTGGCTTATTTCTAACCTTAAAATGCAACAATACTGTCATGATTTTCCTTGACAGTAACTTGGTTTTATAAGGCAGCTTACTTTCATCTTGGTCAGTCTCTAACAATAATAAAGAAATTAGGTGGTACAGTAGATAAAGCACTGACCTTGGAGTTAGGAGAATAGGAGTTCAAATCCAGTCTCAGACATTTGACACTTACTAGTTGTGTGACCTTGGGCAAGTCACTCAACCCCAATTTTCAGTCACTCTGATTCCTATCTGGCCATTGGACTCAGATGACTCTGGAGGAGAAAGTAAGGTCGGTGACTTAGCATGGCACCTCCACACTCAGGTTCAATTCATGTAGTTGTCATGACGTCATCTCCCCTGATGTCATGGTGTTCTTTGAGAACAAAGCATAAACATCCTCATCAGAGAGTTCTTCTTTGATTCTGAACCCAGAGTTGATCCTCACCTTGTCCTCTGGAGCTACACAAAGTGAAAGTTTGCATCTTCCGCATGGCAACTCTTACAATATTTGAAGATAGCTCTCCTGTCTTTTTCTATCTTCCTCTTCTGTCTTCTTTCTCATCTGTAATTAGTTATATCTATTTCTTTCCCTTCTTCAGTTTCATATTTCAAAAGGGACATTGTCTAATTATTAAATGACATGTCTAGAACTAGTGTCGACCTCGGATACCATTTTGTCCAACCTACCATTTTACTGTGTTCCCAGAGTGGTGAAGTGACTTGCCCATTGCCACATAAATAGAAAATGCCAGAGCTGGAATTTGGATTCTGAGCCTCTGATTCCAAAACCAGTCAGATCTCTTCCTACTTCCTGCTGCATTCTCATCGAGGAGAAGACGAACCAGGAGGGTGTCAAATACTTTGCTAGTTTTCAAGCACCTGATCCTTGTCTACTGACCCTATGCTTTGTCCCTTTTGTCTAAATTACTCATATTCACATTCAACTTAAAGATTAAAGGTTGGGCCACGATAGATGAAGTATATGAGAATTTTAAAAGTAGGCCAATGTAGCTCCTTACTTGAGAAGGTTGTCTGCAATGGCTTTGTCATTCTGTCATTGCTTAGAAGCCCTTCCAGAGATATGGGATGTCATTGCAACACAAGATTTGAACCCTTCCTTTAAAGAAGAATTGCCAGTCTCTATGCTTCTTCATGAAATATGCAATAATTTTTGAAAAAAGCCATGGAATAGCCTGATATCAATTCCATACCTGACTCAGGTTCCTAGATAGGTCAAATCTTACACCCAAGTCCAGCAGTTATAATGAAAGAGTCAGGGACAATACTTTTTTATTTGAAGAACCACTGTCCACCATTTTGACCTTTTGGAGAACACAACCCAAGCCCAAACCCAAACAAAGTGGCATGTGTTTGTCCTGACTAGTCTTTGTTGTCAAAAGGATGATTATCTTGAGTCTGCATCCTCTGATATCTTTGGATCTCCCACCCCAAGTTCTTCCTCCTAGCTCTCCCATGAACCTTCTGATGTTGATGATCAGAAGGTGAACGCCACCTTATCAGACCTTTCTTATTCCACCAGCCGCATTGGCTTATCAGTGTTACATTGACTATATTATCCAGGCTTCCCGTTCTCCAGGATACAAGCAGATTTTTCCTAGACAGAGATATCTGTTTCTTCTTTGGTATTTTTGCAATCAATCAGCAAAACTTTTATCAATTACTTACTGTATAAAAGGTACTATGCTAAATTTGGAGATATTAAAAAAAGTTGTCTTTTGCCCTCCAGTCAAAATTGTCTAAAATGATTAATTTGGGGGCATTCTAGAAGATGGTTTCCCAAAAGATTTTATATTCTTGTGCCCTAAGAAATGACAAAAGGGATAATTTCACAGAAGGCATGGAAGATTTGTGTGAATCAATGCAGAGTGAAGTGAACAGAACCAGGAACACAATTCAGAGAAATACTTAAGAACTATGATGAACACAATGGTCAGGCATGGTTTCAGAGGATCCATGATGAAACATTCTGCCCATTAAATGACTGGTGAGGGACTTTGGGTGCAGAATGAAATATATTTCCAGACATGAACAATGGTAGGTATTTGTTTTGCTTGACTAACATCTTTGTTAAAAGTAGGAGGAAGAGAAAATACTTTTAAATTAAATTATAGAACAGAAGACATACTGTCCCTGCACTGATTTTGATTTTTCAGGTACTACAAAGCTTTACTTCTGGCTTACCTTACAAAATAATTCTTCTTCTTCCTTATATCTCTTGCCACTCTCCCTTCTTCTCTAAATCATCTGGTTCAAGATGGGTTTTACCTGGTCTGGGTTAAAACTTACTTTATCACAACAGTGTTTTGATGCCCCAACTCTACCACCATCTGACAAAGTATCCCTCACCTCAGGGAGACTATCAAATTAACCCATGATTTGCTATTAGACTTCTGGGCTGTAAATAGTTATAAGATCATTGATTTAGAATTGAATGTGACCTTTGAGTTCATCAAATTCAATTTTCTCATTTTTCAGATGAGGAAACTGAAGCAGAGGCCAATTCACTGACTTGTCTTGGATCATGTAAGTCACGTCTAAAGAAACATTTGAACTCAGATCAGCCCAGATGCTCTGTTTTCCATACTGGGTTGCTTTTCAATAGCCCAAATAGTATTTCCACCTTTCCAAAAACATTACCAAGATATTAAAAAAAATCACTCTTTTAACCCTTCAATGAATCTTGGATTTTCATCCATTCTAACCTAGACTGAGTCTCCCTGGTGGCCAAGTGGCATTCATTTCCTTTCATGGTATCTGCAGCATCCTTCCAGTAGGCCCACAGATCCCTGCCTGACAAGGTTTGTATATTGAGCCTCCTGTTGTGATATTACCAACCGTATTTCTGATCCTTTTTCAAACAGGGAATATTTCGGCAGCTTCATAATAACACCCTTTGTCTCTGTATATTATTTGTTCTGAAAACCTATAATCACTTGTCATTCTGCAGGGAAGCTTATGTAGAACTAGTAGCACCATGTCTTTTTGGTTGCATTTTTAGAATATTTTGCACTTTGAGACTTCAACCATCATTGCATGAGACTGTTGCTAATTTTGTTTGAATGAGCTCTCACAAACACTCTTAGGGTGATGAGGCAGTTTTGTAATCAGCCCAGAAACTGCAATGACATGAGGGCTGTGTTTGAAAGATCTGTTTATTAAAGTCTTTTTTTTAATGAAAAGTTTCCCCATTCTCATTCCAGAATATGCCAAGCATGGCCACATTTCAAACCCTGAAGGAATATTAGGTTTGGTGTTGTGAACAATATAACTTCAGGGTAACACAGTAGAAAAACAATCAGCTCTGGATTAATGAGACCTGGAAGTGAATCCCCCTAATTAGCAGTGCCACCTTAAGTGGGTCACTTCAGCTCCCTGGGGCTCAGTTTCTTTGTATAATTAGGAGTTTGCACTATATGGACTCTGAAAGTTTCCCTTTAACTTTAGATCTGTGGTGTCAATGGTTCAAAGCTGGGCAACTTGGAAAATGTGCCAAGAACCTCTTCTTCTCAGGCTCCACTGGCCCCAGAAGGTTACAGCAATTGTAGAGAAGAGGTCCTGCACCTGTTAGGATGCCAGGCTGCTATCCCTGTCCATGGTGCTGATTAGTTCTCTCCTAATAGTGCTAATTGTTCATGCCCCAAATCTCCAAATTCTGATAGGACCATTGCATTTTGTCCTCCAGCTCCACCTTTTGCATGAAGTCTTTTCTGCTCCTGCTAGCTACAAGTGTCTCTCTCTTCCAATTATCTTATATTCAATTTGTATATAAACAAATCCCCCATTAGAATATAAGCTCCATGAGGACAGGGACTATTTCACTTTTAGCTCTCTTCCTCTAGGGCCCAGAAGAGTCCTTGAACCATTGCATTTATTGATTAATTGGTTGATTTGACAGCTTTATGTTGCCCAAAAGGGTCTTGCCGAATAAGAATTTCTTTTCTTTCTACAGTCAGGGAAGCTAGAGCCCAGAATTCTGGAAATTTTAATTCTGTAGCAGATTTTCCTGATCTACAGAACTATATAGAAACTTTAAGGTTTCAGTCAAGAAGTTGAATCAACTATCAAACCTCTAAAAAGCAATTCTTTTAGAGATGGTGGTTCCAGGGAACCAGTCACAGATTCATATCAATGTTTCCATGGCTTTCTTTGGAATATACTGAAGGGTGGAGTGGGTGGATGTTGGTATTGGAACCTGTGATTTCAAAATCATTAGAAACTTTCTGATGGCACAGTGGATAGAGCACCAATTCTGACCTCAGGGGGACCTGATTTCAAATCTGATCTCAGACACTTAATAATTACTTGGGCAAGTCACTTAACCCCATTGTCTTGCAAAAAGCAAAAAAGAAAGCAAGCAAGAAAGAAATAAAGAAAAAAGAAAGAAAGGAAACTCCTCTTGAGTTCCACCAGAGCAGGTCAACATTTATTCTGAACCTTATAATCTTAGGGAAATGTCTGGGGGCACCAAGGGGCTGCAAAGCTTGCCCCAAAGGTCACATAGTGTGTGTATGAGAGGTGGGGTTTAAACCCAATCATCTGACTTGGAAATTAGTTTTCTCTCCTAAACTATGCACCACCTTCTGGGATATAGTCATTCAAATATTCTGAATGAACATAAGGAGAAGGATGTGATGCCTTGTGTTTCTGAAAATCAAATCTCTTGTTTTCCCCAAAGGTGAGAAAGCCTTCACCTAGGGCCTGGAGGGAGATTCACATGAGATCAAATTGAAAAGAAATCTGCAAAAAGAATGCATAGGCATCCATGGCATTAGTGGGTGGTGGATATATGTTACTTAAGACATTGGCATGGCCATAACATTTTCTTTCTGGCCAGTGTGTTGGTACAGCTTCTTGACTCTTGAATAGATCCAACTGACATTCACCCCTAGAAGAAGAAAACTATGATTCTATCCTAAGATACAGATAAAGACAATAACAATAGCAGCTAATGCCTACAACAGCTCCCAGATTTTGACAGAAAAAACTTCATGTTTCTCCTTTCTACTCTTTACTTTCAAGGCCACACTGCTAGGCAATTATTAAGTGTCTGAGGCCAGATTTGAACTACTACTCCTTACTTTCAAAGCTATCCTGCTGGTCTATCCCCTTATGAACATTCTTCAGCTCTAGATCATGATTTCAAATAATGCTTCAATAGTGTTCATACCTTCTTTTTGTAAAACTTTATCACTAGTCCTCTTAGAAAAAGTAAAAAAGGAAAAAAGTACACTTTACAACAAATATACCTAGTCAGGAAAACCAATTCCATCACTGACCAGGTCTAAAAATGTATATCCTTGTACACTCTAAGATGGTACCTCTCAGGTAGTTAATTAGCATGCTTCATCATTGGTCCTCTGGAATTATTGTTGGTCATTGCATTGAACTGAATGGAGTTCTTTAGTTTTTCAGAGTTATTTTTCTCTACAGTGTTCACTACATTAATATATATGTATGTATAAATCACATGTATGTATGTTTTGTATACATATTATCTAATTTTTACCCCCCCCTCTAGGTAGACAGCATGATGCATAAAAGAGAACATTCTATGAGGTTCTATTTCTGTCCTGTTCCTTCTTTTAAAATTCCAATGCCATCTTATCTGATGTTTCATGGCCTGCTGGATCTTAGATAACACATTGTTCTGTGTCTCTGTACCACCTTAAACTATGTATCCTCTATATTTTGTGTGATAATAAATGTAGACTGTACATTTTGCATTCTACTCATCTGTGTTTGTGTCTTAGTCTTCTACTAGTCTTCTACTAAGCAGTAAACTTTACAAGGTCAAGAATTGTGTCATTCATTCATTCATTTATTTATTTTAATTTTTTAGGGTTTTTGCAAGGCAATGGGGTTAAGTGACTTGCCCAAGGTCACACAACCAGGTAATTATTAAGTGTTTGAGACTGAATTTGAACTCAGGTCCTCCTGACTCCAGGGTCTGTGCTCTATCCACTGCATCACCTAGCCACCTCCTATATAAGATTAGATTGTCTTATATTTTAAACTAGTGTGACTTGTATTTTGTATCTTTACTCCAGCCGCAAGTACAGGGTTCTGAAGATGGTAGGTGTTCCATCAGTGGTCACTGAATCAAATGGATGATTTTTTCGGGCCTGGCTTCATGAGAACATTTTGACAACACTTTTCTGGTTGATTACATTCAGTTAAATGACATTTATGAAGTACAAATAGAGGCAAAAGCAATTAGTTCCTACTTCCAAGGAGCTGACTTAAATCAGGACTGAAGGCTTTTATCTCTAAGTGAAAATAACACCTGGGGATGGCACTCAATGAATTTCCTTTGGAAATGGCTGGGGATCTTAGAAGGAAGTGGTGAGGAGGGAATATTGGAGAAAGAACATAGACTTTTCCATACAAAGAGGCCAAGTATAGAATTTCAGATACAGCAAAGAGCCACTCATGGGCCTGGAGACTACAAGATTGTGGAGCAGCATGGAATAAGACTGGAAAGGTCAATGGAAACTTGAGTATAGAGAGTTCTAAAGGCAGAGTCAGGGCTAGTTTTAGGGAATGGGGATGGAGACTGAGCCTGTGATTTCATTGGTATGAAGAATTCCCAGGTGAGGAAACTCCCTTGACTAATGCAGGTCAGGACCTTCTCTGAAACTAATTGTCATAGGAGACTAGAGCTTGAAAAATTAGGAGACTTACCCAGGGTCTCATGGGCACTTTGAATCAGAAGAGGGACTTGAACCCAAACCTTCCTGCAAAGTGTATGGAAAATGGATTGAATAAAATAAGAGAATGGAAGCAAGTAGATCAATATAGTATTTGAGTTGATCAGTGCCAGATGTTATGAAGGCAGAATCTTATGTAACTTGGACCCTTGTTTATATATATCAACTTTCTTTTTAAAAATAAATTATTTTAAGGCAATGGGGTTAAGTGACTTGCCCAAGGTCATACAGCTGGTCATTATTAAGTGTCTGAGGTCGGATTTGAATTCAGGTACTCCTGACTCCAGGGCCAGTTTTCTATCCACTGCACTACCTAGCTGCCCCAATATATTGACTTTCTTACAAAATACCTTCCAATTTGTGATGAAGGGACTCTGACTTATTGTGGAAGAACTGGTTCCATCTCTCCATCTCCCTTCAATGAACTTCATCAGCTGGTACAGAAGAAATTAAAGTCTTAATGTCACATTTCCTCTGGGAAGCCCCAAGGATAATGAGTTGGGCAGGAAAATGTGTGCAGCCCTTGAACCAACCCTTCCTTGGGATGGAGGTTGGGAGGGAGTATTCAGCAGGTTCTTTTTTTAATAGGATGTTTGAATAGGAAGGATGTCTTTTCAAGGAAGAGGCCCCTTCTTCCAACATGCAATTTTGCTAACCGCGGTGTTTAGGAAGCTGGGCCCTGTCTTGTTTCCCAGCTGCTGTATCTTGGCCTGACGCATGAGGCTGGGGCCGTGCGGGTCACACAGCCTTGGATTACTGGATCTCATGGGATGAGACAAGACAGACACACCCCAGGAGTGACTCAACTGAGTGGGAAGTTTGAAAAGATGGTTTTCCACAGCCGTCAATTTGCTAGACCACATTTTCCAGGAGAAAAACAATGACTTAAAAATTTCTCTCCAAACAAGCCTTGTATCCCATGGTGCTTTGGGTCAGACTTTTTGGCGAAGAGGAAAAATCAGACTTTAATTGTACTAATTAATTAGCAAGTGAAATGACCACCTAGACTCAGTCATTTTGAAGGAGACTGCTTCTGATCAACAAGAATTTTAAGCTCTGTTAATTGTAGGGCAGGGCAGAGCCTGGCTGAATCTCCTTGGTTTATAAAGTCAGGCCAAGGTACTATATGAGATTTGTCGTATTTTGTTTTTTCCCCCTTTTAACGATCTGTTTTTCTAGAGTCATTTCATTAGTTTTCTCTCATTCTAATCTAGTGATCTTGACCAAAGTAACCCCTCAGTTTCTTTCTTTTCTCCATAGGTATAAATACTAGGGTTCTTAACCCTGTCTATCATTTACTTCCTTTGGGGCTTTAAGTAATTGGACCACTCTGCCTCAATTTCTTTATCTGTAAAAAGGACTCAGAACTATTTAATCTTTAAGAGCTCTCTCATCCCTAAAGAGATGATTTTAATGGTTTGCCAAGGCCAAGGCCTTCTCTGAGATGGCTTCCTTGGTTTTAGAGATTGAGGACTGTAGGACAATAATGATGATCTGGTTGCCTAGAAAGTGACATTTTTGAATGAAATACACATATTTTAGGCTTAGAAGGGAAAGTCCTTCCTGAAGGTTCTTCATGAAAAGAAGGTTCTTCTTGGTGAAAATATGTTGTCAACCTTAAAACAGTCTATTAATGTGAACTGTTGTTGCTGCTGCTGCTGCCCCTGCTAATTTATATGGACAAAACCAAGGGGAAGTCACAGCTCCTCATGGTCAACACAAGATTCCCAAGCAACATTAGAAGATATCTCACTGACCAGATCTTCCACACTGTGGTTTCTTACCAAGGATGCAATAGGTTTTTTCCTTGGGCAGAATTATGTGTCCAAACCTGGGGAAAGAGTCTACACTGCTAAGGGGTCTGGTAAGTCAGTAGATTTTTTTTTGACTTCAATCCACAAATCCCTGCTCAGTGCATCAGACCCACAGATAGGCAAGTACTTTAGCATGGGCCAAGGACAGAAACAAAACAAAGACTGCCCTCAGGGATCATACAATTTCCTATGTAATAGGGTAAGTAGATGATGATTAAACCAATGTCCTTGTATCCCATGATCCCCAGTAAGCCAATGACATGGCACATCCTTCTGTAATGTTCTCAGCACATCTAGAATCCTGATACATTTTGATCCTAACTGCTAATTAAATTTAACTCTAATTAAAACTGATTCTCCTCTTCAGAATTAATCAGTTTGGACAAGTCTGAGAAATAGTAAAGGGTAATAAGTTGAAAGCAAGGTCTGAAAATCAGGAAATCTGGATTCCTATGGCCACTCTAATAATAGCTCTGTGACTATGGGCAAGGCAGTTAACTTCTCAGGGTCTCAGTTTTCCTGTCTGTAAAATGGAGATATTAATGCCCATAGCATCCTCTTTGCAGACATGAGAATGAGTTGTAAAGAGAACACTTTGTGAGGCCTTGAATGCTATTTGTTAAGTGTCTACCAAGTGCTAGGTGAAGTGTTAGATTTTGGATATACAAGGATAAATAAAAACAAAATGGTTCTTTTCTCAAGGAGTTTGGGTTCTTTTAGACTGAATCAATTTGATGCCGGTTAGAATACTAAAGACAGAGGGGCCTAGGAAAGTCTAGGGGGCACAATTCCTTTTCTTCAACTCCTTTTTGCCTAATTGAAATTTTATATATTATATATAAATTATATATGATATGTATATATATGCAAATACATTAACATTCATACACACACACAAACACACACACACACAAATATCCAAATATCTGTCTGTCTTCTGGGGGATGAAGGCTCAAATTAAAATTTCTTTCTTTCTCTTTCTCTCTGTCTCTCTCTCCTCAACTTCCTTACGCTCCTTTTTGTTTTTCCTTGCTTTGTTACCTTGAGCTGACTAAAGGCCACTAACATGGTATCTACCAGGGCCAGACCCAATGGACAACTACCTCCTCATTTTTCTTGCCTCACTCAAGATGAGGAATGAATCTTTACCTTTTAATTATAGTACTACTGTCTCTACTACCAATCTCCATCATTCACAAAAAACAATGCCATATGCAGATTAGGGTGCTATGCCACGGTAAAAGTGAATGGGCAACAATTACAGGGTTTGGGAAGGGAAAACCATTGTGGGTAGACACTAACCAGGCTTATGCTTATTGTGTTAACTCTTTAAATTTACATGGAAGAAGGCAATCTGGAAGAGATATCTAGGTCAGTTGGAATGTGTCTTTTCCCATTCTAGTCCAAGAATGATTTAAACCTAAAAGGAGTTTCTAGAGGATCCAGGAATAAGTCCGTGGAGGGCTATGCCTACCATAGCACCTTGAAGAGAGTAGGTGCTTAATAAATGCTAGTTGAATAAATGAATAAGAGCATAAGCTCCTTGAGGGCAGGGATTTCATTTAATTCTTTGTATATGCAGGAGATGTTTCATGTATATTTGATGAACAGATTTAATTTGATAGTTGGCAAAGCTATCTTAAACAATCTTGTAAGAACATGGGAATATACACAATAGAATTACGAGACACAAGATCTATGTCTTTGAAGCATTCCCATTGTTCCCTTTATGCTACTATGTGGATATACTGACTCTAGAGGGATTTGATCTAACTAGTCCCCACTGGAAGTCTTCCCAAAGTTCATTGGTTCCCCACCATCATGTGCTGCAACTTGCCTGTGAACATTAGAACATTTCTAGACACAGGGGTGGATGGTTAGTTGAAGCCCTGAGATGAGTGTCTGACACTCACCAGACTGGGAAATTGTCACCCCCACATTGGGATTCTCAAAGGCTGAGGGTTAAGCTTCTCACCTCAAGTTTTTCTTTCTGGAGAAAATATTGCCCACAAATGCAGGTTGGAGAGAGTAGGGGCTGGGGGTATGAGAAGGTAGTGGAGGCAACACAGGCATCCTTTGTGCCACTGTCTCACCCAAAGGCCATTTGGTTCCAGATCCAGCTTTGGTAAAATGAGCCCTCATCTTGCTCATCAGCATGGTGGGCTTATTTAAAGCCTCAGCCTTTTTAGTCACTGAAACCAAAACTATGTAAACTTTCCAAAATAGATTAAATAACCTATAAATGGAGCAAAAAAGCCTCAATACTAACAAATTCACAATATGAATGTCTGACCTAAACCCACAGAATGAGAAAATGAAGGTTATTTATCAAGTTGGTTTTGAAACAACACTGACTATGACATGGACCCTTTATTCAGTCAACTTAGGACATATTGATATGCTCCCATGAGATTTCATGCAATGCATGTGTAATGCACTTTCATGTCCCCCAACACTTTTTTTGTTTGTTTTATTTTTGCAAGGCAATGGTATTGTGACTTGCCCAAGGTCACACAGCCAGGTAATTTTTAAGTGTCTGAGGTCGGATTTGAATTCAGGTCCTCCTGACTCTAGGGCTGGTGCTCTGTCCACTGTACCACCTAGCTTCCCCTCCCCAACACTTTTTGGTTATACCATGGTTTCACTCCCTGCCTGTTGATGTTTGGATGAAAATCAGTTACTTATTAGACTGTGATTTGAAATCTTGGATGATGGAAAAGATATGGAGATGTGCAACTAATATATATCCTATCACCTTAGAGATTAGTTGACAGGAACCTTCTTTCTAGCTATGACATCATCATAGTTGAACTCAGAGAGAAATAAGTCATGATGGATGCTTTAAAACACTACCACAAACTTGAACTTATTAAGAAATCTCGGTATTTCAGGGGAAAAACAAGATGGTGGACTGGTGAAGAAATCATACCAAACAGGAAAGTGGTAACTAGTAACTGATATGGTACATAGGGGAGCAGTGATGGGTAACCTTTTGATCTGAAATATAACTCTGAAGAGTTAATTGGATTTTCTGATGACAAGAAGAATTTCAGCTTTGAAAGACACCCCAGTGATAATGGGTTCCAAACCAGATCTGAACAATAACATCATCTATAATAAGAAGCCATCTAGCAGAGCTTAGAGGGGGAAATCAACTTATGGGGCTTCCCATCAAATTTTGGATAACACTCATTGTTAGGAATGTTCCTTGGCATCAAGGTTAAATTGCATTTCTCTAAACCTGCCTCTCCCCCTCCTCACATACTCATTGCTCCCAATTTTACTCTCTAAGGCCAATGTCAAGTCCTCAAAAACTTAGAGATGGGAGTGTGTTAGAACTGAAATGGAGGACAAGTTTTGATAAGGTGAGCAAGATCCAACCAAGTTATGGGGCTCCCTGAGTAGGGAAAAGTCTGCAGAGCTACTTGAATTGGGAAAACCATTAAGATCTGCTAGTGGTATATAGAGATAACAGAGATCTTCATACCTAGAGCTCCAAGACATGGGTACCCAAAGAGAGGACAATATTTATTGGCGGTATAGTTGTTGGTAATCTTTCTTTCTTTTAAAAAATGTTTATATTGA
The DNA here is from genome assembly GCF_037893015.1 of Macrotis lagotis. Lineage (NCBI taxonomy): Eukaryota > Metazoa > Chordata > Mammalia > Peramelemorphia > Peramelidae > Macrotis > Macrotis lagotis. The sequence goes on from NC_133665.1 coordinate 188,142,521, forward strand.
TGGTTTCATTTCTTTACCTCACCATAATAACCTCACCTCTTTTGAATATTCATAGAATTTTACTATTAAATTCAATTGTGGATATCACACCAACTTCCTTTTATATGATTAATTCCTTAAAACAATGAAAATCAGATTTTTAACCACAGAGGAGATTGATTAGGGAATAGTCTTTCATCCATCAAGAGCTCCCATAACTTAAATTCAGGGTTAATTTTGCTACTCTAGCTTTGAAAAATGGGGAATTTCCTCTTGGCTAGAAGAGCCTAGAATCTGTTAATGATAGTTGACAAGGATACAGAGAAAACATTCTGAGTTGTTCTTAGAACATTGGTAAAGGATACTCCATCAATCCTCATGTATTAATTAAGGCCAGCTCTAGGAAATTAAATAGTTCCCTGCCCTCAAGAAGGTGATTCTATGTCACTTATAATGTGCCATATGTATCTACAGGAACACATGTATATGCATTCAAAACATGTCATAACATAGAGAATGCATTTTATGTAAAGTCTACATGTTTGTGTATATGAAAGATTCTGAATGTCACATAGACACTTTTATGTATATAATTTGTTCTTCACAACAACTCTACTTGGTGGATACTATAATTATTGCAATTTTGCAGATGGGGAAATGTTAGGGACTGTTGTGTGTGTATGAATACTGTAAATGATCATCACCTGGTGCCCTTGAGCATCAGAACCTTGTTTTACTAAGTGCCATGGGAGTGGGAGTGGATTAGAGTCTGGGAAGGATATTTAAGTGCTTGTCATGACATCACTTCCCTGATAGCATGATCTTCTTTGAAAATGAAGAACCAAACATAATTATCAACATATATATATATAAATACATATACATATAAATTATATATATTTATAGCATTCTTCACCCATAATCATCCATGAAAAAGAATGAGATGCATATTCTCATCTCTTTTTTTTCAGACTCATTATTGATCATTATAATTAGAATTCAGTTTTATTTTATTTTTCTTTCCATTTTTAGTGAGTAGTCATTGTGTATCTTACTATTTTTGGTTTTACTACTCCACTCTGAATGTTTTTATATCTCTTTCCATTTCTCCAAATTCTCCATATTTATAGTACCATATAATGCAATAAGATTTCATTACATTCACATATCAGAGTTGCTTATCCATTTCCTACAGTACAATGGGCACCTACTCCCCATCCACACCCCATGATTCTTTACTCCCTATAGAAGATAGCAAGCTTTGAAAAACTGTGATGCAATGGGATCTTTCTTTCTGTCTTTGACTTTCTTGGACTATCTGCTTAGTAATAGGCTCTGGGGGTTGACAAGGTTGGGGGGATATGCATATTTAAGCTTTTTTTTTTTTTTTAGTGTTTTTGCAAGGCAGATGGGGTTAAGTGGCTTTCCCAAGGCCACACAGCTAGGTCATTATTAAATGTCTGAGGTCAAATTTGAACCCAGGTCCTCCTGACTCCAGGGCCGGTTTTCTATCCACTGCACCACCTAGCCCCCCTTACGCCACTTTTAAAAAGCACAATTCTGAACTAACCTTTCTGGAGAGCAATTTGTAACTATGCCTGAAGGGTAATAAAACTGCGCATACTCTTTGATGCAGCAATACCACCACTTGTCTGTACCCCAAAGAGATCATTGAAAAGGAAAAACGGACCTAGATGCACAAAAATATCTACAGCAGATCTTTTTGTAGTGGCAGAGAATTGGAAAGTGAAGGCATGCCCATCAGTTGGGGAATGATTGAACAAATTGTGGTAGATGAATGTAATAGACTTCTAGGGTGTTCTAGGATGTGATGAGTAGGTAGATTCCATAAAACCCTGGAGTTATATGAACTGATGAGAGGTGAAGTGAACAGAACCAGAAAAACATTGTACACGGGGATAGATTTATTGAACACCAAGTTACTGAATCTGATTATTTCTGATTTTTACTTTACATATTCCATAGAACTACTTTTCAATTTTGAAACTAACATTTAATAGTTTGATGGATCATTAGCAGATGATTATTATTTGTGTTGTGTGTTGTTTCAGTTGTGTCTGATTCTTTGTGACTCCAGTAGGGGTTTTCTTGGCAAGGATATTGGAGTGGTTTGCTATTTCCTTCTCCAACTCATTTTAAAGATGAGAAAATCGAGGAAAATAGGACTAAGTGACTTGCCCAGGGTGATACAGCTTGTAAATAATTGAGGCCAGTTTTGAACTTAGATCTTCCTGACTCCAGACCTGTTGCTCCATCAACTGCCCCACCTACTTTGCTTTGTAAGGAGGTTAGCGATCTGGAAATGCCATGCACCATTACATCCTATATTTTCTTTCTTTTTTTTTTAATTTTAAGGAAACAGGGTTAAGTGACTTGCCCAAGGTCACACAGCTAGGTAATTAGTAAGTGTCTAAGGTCAGATTTGAACTCAGGTCCTCCTGACTCTAGGACTGGTGCTCTATCCACTGTGCCACCTAGCTGCCCCCATCCTATATTTTCTAAAATTTATTTTTCTTGAGATCCTAGATATTTGTTTCTCCTATGAAATTAATTATTCATTTGTTTCCATAAAGTAATACCCTGAAAGTTGGATTGATAGAGTACTAAATTAATTAATTACTTTAGGGAACAATGCAACTATGCACAATGAGTTTTCCTTCAACTATCTAAACTTTCCTTCTTTTCTGTAAAACATATAACTGTATTTGCAGAAGTTTTGAATATGTCTTGTTAGACTGATTCCCGGATAGTTTATGCATTTTGTAGATTTTTAAATTAAATTTTTCCTATCATTTTCTGCTTTTTTACAACATAGAAATAATATTTTATAGATTCATTTTGCATCTAGTTATTTTGCTGAATCTACTAATTTTCTCAAATGGTTTCTGCTGGTTTTTAAAATAAATGATAATGTCTGCGAGTAGGATAATTTAGTCCTCTCTTTACTACAATGAAGTTTAATTTCTTTCTTTTATAGCTAGTACTAGAAAGTCTAGAACCATATCAAATAATAATGGGGAAGGATGCATTCTTGCTTTAGTTCAGTTTCTCCACTGACAATGGAGAAAAAAATGACCCTTTTATGCTTTTTTTCTGCTGTTTGCTTTGTTTTGTTAAACATATATAGATAGTCTTTTTGTCAGTCCTCATCTTTCTCGATCCCCCTCCAATCTTTGCTACCAATGACCACTCTCTTTTTGGATAATCTGTCCTTCCTAGACATTCATGATACGCTTTCTCTCGGTTCTTCTCCTACCAATCTGACTTCACTCCCTCAGTTTCCTTTGCTGGATCCTCATGTTGGTTATGTCCACTAACTATTGGTTTCTCCCCAGGATCTTTTCTATGCTCTCTTCTTTTCTTACTCTCTACTATTGTTCTAAATGATTGTATCAGCCCACTGAAGGTGAATCGACTTATCTATATATACAGCCCTGTGTTCTAAACTGACCTCTAGTCACCAAACTTCGATTACCTTTTAGACATCTTGAAATGGATTTTCCTAATATGCCTAATATAGAACTCAAGAACTTTCCCTCCAGACTCTCCCACTTCCCTATTTCCGTATTGCTATTTTAGAAATTGCTATCACAATTTCCATGTTATTCATGATTCCTTTCTGTTAATCCCTCACATTTCTAGACTTTTGCCAACTTTGGTCATTTTTACTTTTGCATTTTTTCATTTTTCTCCTTGATATAGCTTCCACCCTAGTGCAGTTTCTCATCATCTTATGCCTGAAATAGTTCTTTAGGCTTCTTCTTGGTGTCCTTGCTTCAAATCTTTCTCCATTGCATTAAAATCCTTACCTAAAAGCACAAATCTGACTCTATTGCTTCCTAACTGAAAACTCCAGTGGTTTCCTATAAAAGGCTCTATTTGGTGTTTCAAGCCCTTCACAACTGACTTTTGCCTATTTTTCCAGTGTTCTCACATTTCTCTCTTCTTAATGTACCCAGGATCCAGTGTCTAGTCTCTTTGCTGTCTTCAAACAATATACTCCATCTCCACTTTGTGCCCTTCTACTGCCTGGCCTCCTAAACCTGGAATGCTTCCTCCATCACCTCTGCCTCCTAGACTTTATGGGCTCCTTCAAGACTCAGCTTAATTTCTACCTCCTTTTTCTGGTCTCCCACTCTTAGCCTTAACTGCCAGTGTATTCCCTTTGAGTTTATTTCCATCTTATATTTTATATATATAGCTACATATGTGTTTTATAAATACATAATTATAATAATTATATTACATATAATAATGTAATAAAAATAAATGACTATGTATTTATAAAGTACACAATACATAGATACAAATAGAAATATGCTTATATAAAGACATATATGCTATACCTATAATCTTTTTTTTTTTGGCTAGGCAATGGGCTTAAGTGCCTTTCCCAAGGCCACACAGCTAGGTAATTATTAAGTGTCTGAGACCGGATTTGAACTCAGGTACTTCTGACTCCAGGGCCAATGCTCTATCCACTGTGCAACCTAGCCACCCCTAATACCTATAATCTTTTGTAAGTTATCTCTGCAATTTGGAGATGAACTTCAAAAGGGGAAGGACCATGTTTTTGCAATGCTTTAACTTTTTAATGTTTAGCCTGGTTTACAGTATACAGTAAGTGCTTAATAAAGGTTTGTTGATTGACAGTGCCTGTCCTCAAGTAGCTGTCATTCTCCTGGGTCTACCAAGTGTACACAGAGAGTTACAAATGTGGTGTATCCATATCCAAGTCAAGAGAGTTTTAGGATAATGGGTACTGTTGTTATCTGGGTGTAATGTGGTGGGGTTGGGGGGGGGATCCACTTATCAAAGTGAACATGTAGGTAGAAATTCTGCCTCAAAAGTAGAAACAAAAAAAGAGAGAATTTTGCCAAATAAGTTGTCTCATTTAAACTCTCTAGAAATGTATATGATATCTTGGTGGAAGGGGAAAGAATCCTTTGGTCAATATAACAGTCTTAGCTTCTGATATAAACCATATTTGTTTATAACATCATTTACTGAAAAGTTTCAGAAATCCTGGAAAATAAACACAGGCATCATTCGAAGGGCTGCTGATTTCTGGCCTAGCTTAGTCTGGGCTTGCATTAGCCTGAAGCTAGGAGTGTTTTGAAATCCACTTTCTCCCTATGCCTCCCTTTGGCAAAGGACCATCTGGTTTGTGGATATTATACTGTGTAAAATTCTACAGATTAGAGCAAGACTGTCTATGAAATTACCACTAGGCCACATTTAGATAAAGACAGAAAGGAAAGAAAGGGTTGACTGAATACTCATGTCCCCTCATGATGCTTTGGACAGTGCTCCATATGGAGTCCCAGAATCTGAGGAAGAAGGATCATCAGGGGCCATCCCCCATTAAAGTTTGTGCTTTGTTCTTGAAGAAGACCATGACCTCAGGGACAAGCAGGTGAACTGCATTTGAGTTGGGGGGATGTGCTGTGTGCTAAGTCACCAGCCTCACTTTCTCCTCCAGAGGCATCTGGGTTCAGTGACTGGATATCAATCAGAATGACTGGAAATGGCCCTGGATGCCATACCTGAAAGCAAAATCCTATAAAGATTTACCTAACAAATGATCTCCCAGGCTTTTCCTTAAAGAGGAGGTGCCCTTCCCTTTAGAAGTAGCCCATGTCATTTTGGAAAAACTCCCTAGGTCAGTAAGTTTTTCTTCATCTCTAGTCTAAATCCTCTTTGCAACTTCTACCTATTTCTTTCAATTCTATTGTTGAGAGCAAGAAAAACAAATTTCTCTTCCTCACAGACTAGCCCTCTAAATTCTTGGAGACAGATATCATGTACCTGCTGTATTCTTTCTTCTGCGCTAATGTCTTTATTTTTTTTTTTAATTAAAAAAATTCTAATTGATTGTCATATGACCTCCAAGCCCTTTGCCATCCTACTGCCATCTTCTGGACTGTCTTCACCTTATCAGTGTCCTTCCAAAATGTTCCCTGAAGGGATCACAATACTTCAAGTGTTCCCCCGCCCCCACCCAGTATAAAGGTCATTCTTCTTGGCTGAGAAAATAATCCAAACTGAGTTGGTCTGCTTTATGTCTTCAGCTATCCTCATCCTGTCCACTCCATGTTTTCCTCCTATATTTTATCTTCTTTTCTCCAACAGAATTGACCAACCTCCATCCCTCTGTATTGTTCTTAGCTTGCTTTCCCAATCCCAGCTTACTCTTAGTATCTGTTCTCCCAACCCAATTTTTACAGACTTGACTCATTTTCTTGGATCTGTCCTGAGTGACCTACCTTTGATTCAATCTCCTGTACATCTTTGTAAGAGATCTGCATCCATGACATTTTTGGTTTCCATTCCTTTACTTAAATTGATGTCTTGTACCTGGAATGCCATCATCCTCACCTTGGCTTTAGAGAATTCTTGGCTTCCTTCAAAGCCCAACTCAAGTGCCAGTTCATAGAAGAAGCCTGTCCTAATCTCTCCACCCCCTGCTCTGATACAAGTATCCTCCATCCTAGAAATTATCTTGGATATAATTTAGAAATAACTATTGTTTCCATTCAAAAGAATAGAAACTTTTTGAAGGCAGGAACCATGTCCTTTTTGTCATTGTATTTCTTTTTTTGGGGGAGAAGAGAGTCAAGTCATTTATTTATTCATTTATCTCTTACATGGAAAAAATTGGGAGGAAGCAAAAAATGATGTGAAACCCGTCTTATAGAATTTTTTTCACTTCAGATCTGGTTAGTAAAAACTGGCTTTAAGTCATGGAGGAGACAGAGTGAAATTCCATAATTTAAACATAAATATTCAGATTGTGATACAGCCATTTCAACTGAACTCATAACTTTTTATTGAAACCCTGATTGTCATTGTCCTCCAGGAGTCCTTGATCTGGAATACTTGCACTGATTAATTAAAAAAATGAATTGAAGTGAATAGAATTTCATTATTGCTAGTTTTCCTTCAAGGACCTATGGCCTTCCGTACCACACAAGTGCCCACCTGGACAAGAGACAAAGACTTGAGTCACTCTGGGGCAAGTGAAATGGTTACGAGAGTTTCCAATCCCCATCAATCTCCAGACCATGGGCTCCATTGTCTGTCTTGGCAGATGATCCCTTTCCAATAACATGGTCATTGTTTTCTTGGCATAATGCTCCCTAGAGATCAAGCAAAATGACTAGCAAATTCTATTTAATTTAGCTGAATCTGTTCGTTCTTGTTGTTCAGTTGTGTCCGACTCTCTGTGACCCCTATGTGGGATTTTCATAGCAAAGATACCGGAGTGGTTTGCCATTTCCTTCTCCCAGCTCATTTTCTAGATGAAGAAACTGAGGCAAACAGGGTTAAGTTACTAGCTCAGGATTACAAAGCTAATAACTATCTGGGGCCAGATTTGAACTCAGGACGATGCCTTCTTGACTCCAGGCCAAGTGCTTTAACCTCTGCACCACCTCATTCAGTGGAATTTCTGGCAGAGTTGGTGGTTTCTGTTTAATAACAAGAACAATAATTTCAAGGAAGTCATGTTTAATAGCATGTGATGTTTTAAACAAGCATTTGAATGGTGCTTGGAGGGTTACAAACCATTGACATATATTATCTTATTTTTCTTTTAGAGATGCCCAGAAATGAGCCTTGTTTAAAGAAACTAAATGTGATTATTGATCACCTGTACTCATGGTGCCCAGACATACACGAATTCTCCTTCCACTTAATCATGGACTTTTGGAATACTGGCTCCCATATTTGTGAACTCCAAACCACTGGCCATCAGATTTCCAGGCCAGTCTATTTCCTCTTAATTGAAATGGAATCAATATTTGCAGGGGAAATGTGAAACTCTTCTCCCCTTAAGCCTTAGTGTTTCAGAGAAGGTCCATCCTCTTCCCATTCACATCCAACCCCAAGTAGATGCAAGGTTCAGAAGTGCTATAGTATAGAGGCATCTTTCAGATTGTTTTGGATTGATGAGGTATGGGGAGAAGTTGGTGAAACTGGAAAAAGTACAAAGGGACTCGTAATGAGGTCTGGGGCATGTGTGGCAGATGACGGCTCCAACCATGTGAGACACAGGGGAGTTTGTTTCTGGAAGACGTGATAATGTATGAGGGAAGTGCATTGTAGAGACAGAATGTGGAGTACCCATGGATATTTGGTAACTGGTTCTGGTCCATTCACCAGTAAACACTGGTGACAGATTGGTTCTCTTACTGGCTTCAGAGTCATTCACAAAGTCTGGTCAGCTTTGTCTATTTGATCCCTTTGTTTCATTTACATCTGGTGAGGTTTTTTCTCCAAAGAGTCTGGTAAGAGATCTTGTGGTAAAGAGGATGACCTTGGGGCATTTCTTCTCTGACCATCAGCCCCAGAGAAAACAGCTTCAGTTCTCAGACTTGTGTGTTTTTATCCTGTTGTAGGTGAAGATAATGGAACCTTACAAACTAGTAAATTAAAAACTCAATGAGGATGCTCAGGAGGCCTGGCATTCTGGAACCTGGGTTCTAGGCCTGGTCTAGACTAATCTCAATACCTCAAGATATAGGAGCAATCTTTTAGGGGGGACTTTCTAAATCCATATCCAGGAAAGTTGAAACAGGAAACTTTTAGGATGGGAACCTGGTGGGGCCATTACAACATAGGAACTGAGCTAAGTTTTGAGCTTGCTTCTTCAGAGACTAAGATGGTCTAGGAGATAGTATACTCCAGAGGTAGTGGGCAGAAATGTTTGTATGTTTTTTGTTTCTCTACCTTTGAAATAAATATTTCCTAGTAAAAGTTGTTAAATAAAACTGAAGTGCTAGTCACAGGTCCAATGAGTGAAGGGACTGCAGCCAATGGGGACTTAAGCTTATGACTATAGAAAGATACCCCAATCCCCTCAGGGAGCTCCTCTGGAACTCTAAGGAGTGATGTAGTATTTCTTGTCCTTAGAAAGTCAGAGCAAATCACACTACAGGTTGTCAAAAGCTATTTAGAGATGAGGAAGGAAAGAGGAAAATTGAGTTGACATTCACAGAAGAATGATATAGAAAGTAGCGTTTCCATGGCTTAAGCTGAGAAATAGGGATTCCCCCCCCCACTGGCTTCTCCAACCCTTTTCTTGGTATTATCTAGAAAGAAGGAGGTTGCCAAGGTAGAGTAGATGTACTGTTCTGCCAACCCTTTCAAATCTCTCTCCCCAAAACCCAGGATGGCCCAAAGCAATTCTGAATTGCTAGGGCTCCCCCTTACCCAAGCCCTGGAGTCTGAGCCCAAAGGATTCAGAGTGAGGTCTTTCAAGGGAAATGATCCCATATCCAAAAGAGAAGAGAGAGTTTCTAATTTTTTTCTATGATGATGGGCATAGATGTCATTTTCCCATAGGTTGTAGTGAATGCTCATTGCTAAATATTTCAGGGATGAAGAAGGTGAGAGAGAGACCCAAATAAGAGAGGCTGGACATTAATTTCTGAATATCTGCTGACAAACAAGGTGATCTTTGGGGATGCAATAATTGGTAGAGTCTTGGCCTCTAGGATGCCTTCTGCAATCTCCTTCCCCTTCCCCAGTACCCTTCCCCCTGCACATGGCCTCTTAATTGCATATCTTGCTACTTCTTATATCCTGTGTGCAAGTTGGATGGCTGGTTGGTTCTTGTCCATCATGGAAGAAGATCAAAATGGCATCACAAGCTGTGGTGTGTCTGACTATGGTTGATCAGACCAATATGAGCTCACAATGCTCTACCATAGGTCGGGAACTGATGGTTCACTGGAACACCTGGAGTGCTTACTCTAAATTTATGGATGTCATGTTTCCTTTGAACTGCTTCCACTCTGCCTTCCTCATAAGAGTGCAATCCCCTCACTGATGAGGGCATGCCATGCTGGGCAGTCCTGTGCCAGTGTCTCCCTTGCTGCACAACCAATCCCAAGGTTTTTTTTTTGCAAGGCAATGGGGTTAAGTGACTTGCCCAAGGTCACAGCTAGGTAATTATTACGTGTCAGAGGCCAGATTTGAACTGAGGTCCTCCTGACTCCAGAGGTGGTGCTCTATTCACTGCACCACATAGCGACTCCAATCCCAAGGTTCTTAAGAGAGAGCTCAGCAAGCCCCAGTATTCCTTCTTCTGACCCCCCATGAGCACTTGCTATGTGTGAGCTCTCCATAAAATAGTCTTCTTGGCAAACGCACGTCTGGCATTCGAACAACATGGCTAGCCCATCCTAGTTTCACTCTCTGTGGTAATGTTGGAATGCTCGGCAGTTGAGCTTGAGAGAAGACCTCAAGATCTAGGATCTTCTCCTGCCAGCGAACTTTAGCTGTCTTCATGATCTTTGGAAGAAATTGTTGTCATCTTGTACTTAGAGATGGAATTGAGTCTCCCTCAGTTATCCTCAACCTGGTTTAGCTGGTCTGTGGAAACAGTTTCCCAGGGTGTGGCTACTGTGCATACTATAGCTTCTTGGAGCACAAGTGAGAGTTAGGTGGCTCAGGTGGACATCAAAGGTAGAAAGAATTCCTGAAAAGGACTTGGCAGCCCTCATACCAGAGGTACCTAGTTCTCCTTGAACGTACCCTACAACCTGTGCAAGGGAAACTCCTGGAAGGTAGAGTTTTTATTACTACTAATTTTTTTGGGTCCCCCAGGATCTAGAAAAGAACCCAACCCATTAATAAATACTCATCAAATTTTTGAAATTGTAGGTAGTGATCTTAGTCCCGAGGAAGTCATGAGAAAAATGTACATTTCTCTTTTTGAGAAGGATGAGGGGACTCTGGCTATTTCAGATATGCTGGTCACTTAATTCCTTTTCCCTTCCTTCTTTTCCTGATTCTTGATTATAAAGGATGATTCCCTGGGTGGAGTGAGGGATATTTTCAGAAATAAAGGTGATAGAAAACAAAAGAAATGAAAAAAAGTGACAGAGTTGGTTGTGTTGGGAGGATAATTAGCCAGCAAGCATTTATTATATACTGCCTTGGGCTTCGCAGATTCAAAGGTGAAATTCCAACAGCCCCTTCCCTTGGGGAACTTAGAGTCAAGTTGTGGAAGACAGACAGCCTGCACATCTTGTGCAAAGTAGACAAAAGTTGGTTTGAGGGTCAGAGAGCCTGTAGCTGGGGGCATCATGGAAGATGGCAGTGGAACTGAATGTGGAAGAAAGGTGTTCTAATAAGTGGAGATGGGGAAGGATGATTTCCAGATATGGGAAGAGCAAAGGTAGGTGGAGGAAGGCGTGTAATAAATGAGGAACAGCAAGAATGGTTCAGCAATAGAAGGATCCTTGGTCCTCACTCTTGATTTTTTTTAGTTTTTTTTGCAAGGCAATGGGATTAAGTGACTTGCCCAAGGTCACACACCTAGGTAAGTAGAAAGTGTCTGAGGATAGATTTGAACTTGGGTCCTCTTGACTTCAGGGCCAGTGCTCTATCCACTCTGCCACCTAGCTGCTCCTTGATGACATTTTGATGTTGATGTTTTGTCCTTTGTTCTTGAAGAAAACCATAACAACAGGCATGTGATGCCATGACATGCACGGGAATTGAATCTGAATGAGAGGAGCAGTGCTAAATCACCAACCTCACTCTTTCCTCCAGAGCCATCTGAGTCCAGTAGCCAGATGGCTATGAATTAGGATGATTGGAGATGGTCCTGGATGTATGGTAACCAGGGTTAAGTGACTTGCCCAAAGACATACAAGTAGTAAATTTCTGAGGCTGGATTTGAACTCGGGTCATCCAGACTTCAGGGCCAGTGCTTTATCCACTGCACCATCTAACTACCATTCCTTATTCTTGGCACCCAAAGGGCTGACCTGCTCTCATATAGGCATCTCCACCATGGGCATTTCTGACAGGGTGGTCCTGCCCTGTACACAAAGCAATGGACACACATGTGATGAGCCCAGAAGCCGAGCTCAGTGTTTGTAATCTATATGCAGGCTCCATGTGACCAAAACTCTACTTTTCTGTAAATATTTTCCTTATGGTGACCAGCTAGAAATTACAGACCGTAACTACCTTTTTTCCCCTTCTGGTGGCCAATGTTGGTTTGAGCTCATGCATAATGACTCTAACCAGCTGTGTAACTGGACACTGCAGCTGGAATGTGACATCTGGGCTGGTTTTCATCATGGGAAATAGCTGGCTTTCTCAGGCGGATAAAGCAGGAGGAAAGTTTACAAGGAGCTGGTAAATTTGATTTCATGGAAGTCTCAAGCATGTCATTAACATACAACCCCCCAAATCCACATTTATTGCAATATGACTGATAAGCCAAATGGAGAATTTACCACGAGCCCTTCCCCGGTTTCCATTTCTACTCTTGTCTAAACTTTTAGCATCCAGTACAATCTTTGAAGGGAGAAGGGTCTCATGGCTAAAGGACTATTTTGGAAACACTTTTGATCAACCAGTACTTTTTTGCTCAAAGATCATGGTACCTACAGATACTTCTCTGGAAAGTACCCAAAAGGATGCCCATAGATCCTGTCTTTTTCTTATTATGTAGCTAAAGAGCCCTAGAATACTGGGGCAGTTGGTTGGGTCACTGAATCCTGCCTCAGTTCTTCAGGGTCACTGTCAGTGACTGTGACCCTAGGCAAATCATATAACTTCTATCTAAGTTTTCCTATCTATAAAATAAAAATAAGGATAATGATGATAGCATCTACCTCCTAGGAGTTTTGTCAGGATCAAATGAGATAGGATATAAAATGTTCTGCAAATTGCAATGTGCTATAGTGGCTATTATGTCTCAGTTTCCTCATCTGTAAAGTCTTTAGATCTATGGTCCCATGATCTTTAAAGGAGTTGGATGAGGTCATCTGAATAGTAAGCAGAATGCAGTATCTGAGGCTGAAAGTTGAGGGATACTGAAGTCCAGGTGGGGGGGGGGAGTCAGTCCTATACTAATGAAAGCAGAGATTTTGAACCACTTAGGTTTCAGCTCAGCCTACTTTTTTTTTTTGCAAGGCAAATGGGCCCAAGTGGCTTGCCCAAGGCCACACAGCTAGGCAATTACTAAGTGTCTGAGACCAGATCTGAACCCAGGTGCTCCTGACTCCAGGGCCGGTGCTCTATCCACTGTGCCACCTAGCAGCCCTCAGCCTACTCTTCCATTCAGGAAGACCTCAAGTCAAATTCCATCTTGAACTCTTTCTAGCTGTGTGACCTTAAATAAGTCATTTAACCTGTGGTTATGGAAACTCCCTAGTACTTGTCAGCTAAGTCATTTGCACTAAGCATTCATTGGCATTTTCAAATAGAAAAGAAGAGAGCTGAGAGGCAGGCTGGATATCCAAAGACTCTGTGATGGGAAGCTCTTCAGAAGTCTCTTTTGACTATTTTCTGCATAGGATCTCCATCTATAATACCCCCAAATAGATATCCAGCCTTCACTCAAAGACCCTCTCTGCAAGACAACCCATCCACTCCTAGAAGCCCCCAATTATTCAGAAGGTTTTTCTCCCTTGAGCCTAAATCTGCCCCTCTACAGCTGTCATGCGTCTCCTGAGATTCCTCTTCTTCAGTTCCAGTGTCCTAATTCCATGTTATCCTCATATGGCTTGGAGGAGACTCTTCACCATTCAGATTACCTTCCTCTTGCTTATCAATATCCTTCCTCACCGGAGACACCAGAAATGAACTTCATCCTCCTGGAGGAGTCTGACCAGACCAGAGCAATAATAATCACAGGAACATATATTTAGAGACCTTGAAAAGGTGTAAAGTAGTTTCCATTTGATCCTTACTGGAACCCTATGAATTGGATAATCTAAATGTTATTTTCATTTTACAGAAATGGAAACCTACCGAGTTTTCTGACTTGTCCAAGTTACTAAGTGTCACACATAGGATCTGAACTCAGGTCTTCTTGACTCCAGGCCCAGTGCTCTATCTACTTTGTCACCCAGTTGCCCTTTATATAAACGCTAAATTATATAATCATCATCATCTCTTTTATTAAACCAATTGAACCTCAAAGTGGTATTATCTTTATCCCTGGTAAGGTAACCATTATGGTTTGAGATCTAACTCCTAATGTGTCTGCTCTCTCCCTTCATATCTTGTAGAATTTTGATGAGCATGTCATCTCTTCCTTCCTTCAAGATGCTAATAAAAACATTGACCAGATGGGGCTTGATGCAATCCACTAGAGACCTCTCCCCAAGTTGACAATAGTTAGTTAATCATTCCTTTTTGGCTTTTAAAGTGAATTCATGGATTTGAACCACAAAGACAGTACAAATAACACATATCCAGTGATCATTAGTGCTAAGATGGAGGTAATTTTTTTCCTGTAGAAGCATTAATTTTATATCATTGTTGAAATCAAATGGATGTTGAAAACTAAGCATCATAGCTGTCAGGAACATGTATCAGGGGACCATTTTTTCTTACTTGGAGGATATAAACTTTGGGGATCAAGAGAATAATTCTTTGTTTGCAATTTGATGAAGCCTCTTTCTGTCATTCATTAATTTCTCCATTGCCTGTTGGCTGACTTGTTGTCTGTACTACTCAGAGTGGTGACCTATGATTAAAAATACCAGTCATCACAGGAAAATAGCATTCAAGGGGGGGATTTGTGTTAAAACAAAAGATATCAGTAACATTTATTTTTAAAGAAAGTATATGCAAAGTAGAAATAACTGGGGCTTTGTATCAGAGAGAATCTTGAAGTCCTGGAAAACTCCACACTTGGTGAAGGCAAACCAGCCTTCTTCCTTCTACTAAGTATTATTATCCACAAATAGTGTCTCTCTAAGATATGGAACTCCCCAGGTTGTCCTTAAATTGTACATCATAATCTGGACAGTGGCCATTCTTCATCCACTTGTAGTGAACACAGTGTTCCCTGACTTCAGAGTTAGGCCACACATTTTGGAGTGATGATGGCTCTGTGATGTTCCAGGGCTTCATCTGCAAGGAGGAACATTTGGAGAACCGTGCAATTTCTGGGAAACCATTTTCCATTACATGAAGGATAAAAGATAACATTAAGAAGCTGCAAGAGGAAAAGCTAGACTGATGGAAAATTTCCTAACAATTAGATAGATTCAAAGGTGGGGCGGGTTCATTGAGGAGGCAGTAGACCTCATCAGAGGACTTCTGTCAGAGATTGAATGACCATGTAGTAGGAACTTTTTTTCAGGTACAAGTTCATCTAATAGACCAAAGGTTCTTAACTTTTTTGTTTCATAGATTCCTTTGACACTCTAATAAAGGCTGTGAATCCCTTCTTAGAATCATGTTTTTAAATGCACAAAGTAAAATACATAGAATTACAAAGGAAACAGATTATAATGAAATAAAGTCATTATTATTTTTTTAAAGTTCAAAGACTCCAGATTGAGAATCCCTGGATTAGATAAGTCATGAGAGTCCAGAATCTCAATCAGAGAATCCTCTAAGACCAATGCACAAATAATAATGTCCGTCCCTTGAGAGGGAGACTTGAAAATCAATTGGTTGAAACAGTCAGCCACCAAGCATTTCTTGTGACCTTCCAAATTTTGATTATTTTCTTCCCTCTAGGATTTAGCATGGTGTTCTTTCCCAGTACTCAGATTGATGTTGTCAGTTATGAAATGACAAATCAAATCACTGGGTTTTTCTAGAAAAAAGCTGATGCCTATTTCTTATTCTGGGTTTTCTCTTCTGATAAAGTAAGGCACGAGGATAGAAGGCACTCGAAGCCATCTATTGTTAGGGAAGGGAGAAAAAGAAATTTTCTGCTCCTGGTTTTGAATACAGTCCAAACCAAAGGAACTCCTGCTCTGGGGTTAGAAGCAAAGTTCAGAAATAAGACAATAAACCACAATGTCTTGATTCCGATGACCTCAAGGCTTGACCAGAAAGGGCTCATCTCTTCCTTCCTGTTACCTTTTCATGTTGGCTGACCTTTAATATAGCTAATGAGCCCCAGCTGTGTCAGGGCCTGGTGGTGTTAACCCTTGTGGATCTCCTGTTTTGTCTCTGATCTTACACCACATCCTATAAGTGGCATCTGGATATGGAAATGTTGGACACAAAAACCCAAACTGAAAATTCCCCAGGGCTTCAGATGGGTGAAATCTTCATTTAGAAGAAAGTGTAAAAGTTCCCACCTGTGCTTCAGAGCACAGGAGGATTCTTAGATAGAAAGAATAAAGCTCTTGGTTGCTGGGTCCTAATCTTGGTGGGGTTGAGTCCATGTGGATGAGAATCCCAGAGAAATAATTTTTGAATCGAAATTCATTAGTTCCCAGTGAGCTGACTGGACTTTCAGTGGTCTGTCTATAAATGTTAATATAAACTTCAAATCATCACAATCTTTCAGAAACTGCTAAAACACTGAGAATAAGTTTTATATTTATAATCAAGAAGCAAAGCCAGATCCTGCCCCCAAGAAGCTCATATTCTTTTTAAAAAATTTTTTTTAAATTTATTTTGAATTTTACAATTTCCCCCCTAATCTTGCTTCCCCACCCACCCACAGAGGGCAGTCTGTCAGTCTTTACATTGTTTCCGTGGTATACATTGATCTAAGTTGAATGTATTGAGAGAGAAATCAGATCCCTAAGGGAAGAAATAAAGTATAAGAGATAGCAAAATTACATAATAAGATAAGGGTTTTGGTTTTTTTTATATTAAAGGTAATAGTCCTTGGTCTTTGTTCAAACTCCACAATTCTTTCTCTGGATACAGATGGTATTCTCCATTGCAGATACCCCAAAATTGTCCCTGATTGTTGCACTGATGGAATGAGTGAGTCCATCAAGTTTGATCCTCATCCCCATGTTGCTGTTAGGGTGTACAGTGTTTTTCTGGTTCTGCTCATCTCACTCAGCATCAGTTCATGCAAATCCCTCCAGGCTTCCCTGAATTCCCATCCCAAGGAGCTCATATTCTAATGGGGGAGACTCTCTGTGAAAACTGCCATCTAAAATAATTCATACCTCATCACTTTCTTCAGTTCTTATGCCCTCTCAAAACAGAGAGGATTCTATTCTAGGATTCTAGATTATAGCTCTAGAGATGGAAAGGACCTTAGAGGTTATCTTGACCAACTTCTTCATTGTAGAGAAGAAGCCAAGGCACACAGAGATTAAGAGGCATAGAGCTGTCAACAAATACATTTAAAATCAGCACAAAAGAGAAAATATTAAAAATCAGAGGAAGAGTGGTTAAATGGGAAACCATAAAACCACAGAAATGATAAATAAACTAGAATCTGGTTCTTTGAAAAGACTAATAAATTCAGTAGACCTTTGGCTACTCTGATTAAAAAAAAAAGAGGATAGACTATCAAATCAATAAATTTACTAAAATAGTAAAACTCAAAAGAAATAAAATAGAATAAATAAAATTGAAATAAAAAAGAATAATAATATATCATATGTATTTATTATGCTTGAGTCATTTTACAGTCATGTCCAACTCTTTGTGACCCCATTTAGAGATTTCTTGGCAAAGATATTAGAATGGTTTGCCATCCTTCTCTAGGTCATTTTACAAGTGAGAAAACTGAGGTAAATAGGGTTAAATAATTCACCCAGGGTCATACAACTAGTAAGTGTTTGAGGCAAGATTTTAACACAGGAATATGACTCTTTCTGATTACTGACCTGGCACTAAATCCATTGCATTATCTAGCTGCCCTTATTATATAGTTAGATGGTGATAAAACTTAGAACACAAAAGAGACAAATATCTTCAAAAATTTGAAATGCCCAAACTGCCAGAAAACTAAAGATCATAAATAACCCAGAAAGTGAATTGTCTGTAAGAATAAAAACTAGTCTGATAGATTCATAGGAGAAATCTATCAAAATTTTAAAGAACAATTGGTATCCATATTTCAAAAATTATTCTCAAAAATAGTGAAATAAAGAAGCCCACTGAATCCTTTTCAAGTTCTAATAACTAAGCCAGGGAAGGATAGACAACAGAAGCAAAACTATAGGCCAATATCATTAATGAACATTGACTCAAAAAATTTAAACAAAATTCTGTTAACTAGACTTTAGCAATTTATCCAAAAATCATTCATAATGACCAAGTAGCATTTATACTAGAGATATAAGAATAATTCAACACAATTCATCATGTTCAAAACCTAAATGTTTAAAATGATCATTTCATTAGGTGCAAAAATACCTTTGACAAAATACATCACTCATTTATGTTAAAAACCCTAGAAAGCATATAAGGATCTTTTTTGAATGTTATAAAAAGTATCTATCTAAAACCAACTCTGGGCATCATATGTAATGGGAGATACCATAATACTTTTTTCTCTGAATATGAGAGTAAAAGCAAGGATGCCCACTCTTCCCCATCTCTTGCCCCCATTATTTGATACAGTTCTAGAAGTGTCAGCCATAGCACTGACAAAGACAGTAAAGACATAAAAAAACATGTAAAGAGGAGGATAAAAATGGGACAAAAATGATCCCTATTTAGTGATAGGATTGTATACTTGGACAATTCTAGCAAATCAGCCAAGATACTGATTGAGAAAATTAATAGCTTCAGCAAAGTTGCAGGTTATAAAATAAATACTCAAAAATCAATAGCATTTCTATATAATAGTATATAATATTAAATATATTTTATAACATGATTATATATTATAGAGATAATATATAATTATATATATTTCTATATAATAATACCAAAATAACAAGAAGCAGTAATAGAAAATGAAACCCCATTTTGCATAACTATAGAATACATAAAATATCTGGGGATCAGGATTCTAAAGCACAGAAAACACTAGCATAGACTCAATTACAAGGTGCTCCTCAAAGAAATTAGGGATAACTTAAAAAGCTGGAAGAATATTTCAAAACTCATGAATGGGTCATACCAATGTAATAACAATGACAATGCTATTAAAATTAATTTACGCTTTTCATGCCAAGAGGATACTTGATAGAAATTGATAAAAAATGATAGCAAAAATACTTTGAAAAAACCCCAAAGATCCAGAATATCAAGGGAAATGATCAAAAGAGATAGGGACAGAGAAGGAAAACCTTCAAAGTTTATTGTAAAGCTATTGTTGTTGTTATTCAGTCATTTGAGTCACATCCAACTCTTAATGGTCCTTTTTCGGGGCTTTCCTTGGTAAAGAAACTCATTTTACAGATGAAGTAACTGAGGTAAACAGGGTTAATGATTTGCCCAGGTTTATGTTAGTAAGTGTCTGAAGCCAGATTTGAACTTATGAAGAAAAGTTTTACTGACTTTAGGCTTGGTAATCTATCCACTGAACCATCTAGCTTCCTATATTTCTTTTTTTCTTTCTTTTTTTTTAGTTTTTGCAAGGCAATGGGGTTACGTGGCTTGCCCAAGGCCACACAGCTAGGCAATTATTAGGGCCAGGGCTCTATCCACTGCGCCACCTAGCTGCCCCTAGCTTCCTATATTACAAAGAAGTCATCAAAACTATCTTTAAAAAAATAGGGAAGTAGATCAATAGAACAGAATAGAGAAAGGAGAATCAGAAACTCATTAATACGGTGTTTCATAAAGTGGAAAGCATAAATTACCTAAGAAAAGACCCTTATTTGATAAGATCTGGGAAAAGTGAAAAGCAGTTTAGCTGAAATTAGGCTTAGACTGACAATTTATACCACACTTAACAATAAATGGATGTAGGCTCTTAATATTAAATATCTAAATATGAAAAAAAACTAAATTTAAAAAGAAGCATCATATACCTCATGAAAATGGAAAGGAAATATGTTCTTCAGCACACAAGAGATAGTGCAAATTACATGATAAAATAATTGATTACATGAAACTGAAAATTTTCTGCCTAGACAAAATTAATGCTCATTAGAGAAGAAGGGAAATGATGAATTGGGGGAAAAATCTTTGTATCAAATTTCTGATAAGGGTTTGGTACTCAGGATTTATAAATAATTTATACATGCAACATATGTAGTTATGTTTGTATATATACATACACACATTTATGTATGTGTATATATATATATATATATGTATCGTCATTCTTCAATAGATGAGTGATCAAAGGACATAAATAGTTCTCCAAAAATACAAAGAATTTACAACCAAAAGACAAAATGCTCCAATTCACTACTACTACTACTACTACTACTACTACTACTACTACTACTACTACTACTACTACTACTAACTATGAAAATCAAAACAAATCAAACTTCCTAACCCAAAAATTGGCAAATTTTCCCTCCCTCTTTTCCTCTTTCTTCCTTTCTTCCTTCTTTCCTTTCCTCCTTTATTTCCTTTCTTCTGTTCTTTGCATTGAAGTCAAATCTATCTATCTATCTATCTATCTATCTATCTATCTGTCTGTCTATCTACCTCTCTTCATATACACATATATGTATATATACATACATGTATATATACATATATGTATGTATATATGTATATATACTTGGTTTAGGGTATCAAAATCCAGGTCTTCATAACTCCACCTTGCCTCTCTCTTTCTGAAAGGAACTTTTCTGAACTCCTTTCTGAACTGAAAGGAACTTTTTCTGCAGCTTTTACTACTAGTCCTAGATCTGCTCTCCATAGTTACACAGAACAGACTACAAATGTCTTCCAGATGATAGCTGCCTTCAAATATTTGAAGGGCTCTCATTTCTCCCTTGTTATTTTTTACACATCTCCAAACTAAACAGCCCCAATTCCTTTGATTTTTTTTGTGTTAGTCTTGATTCCCATTCCAGTTAGACCTCTTTTCATGACTTCCGTTGATCAGTTTGCCTTTATTTTTCCTCTTTTGAAATTCGTTGGTGTGAAGAGATGACTTTCTGGAAAGGGGAGAGGAGAGGGATAAGTTGAGAAATAATGGTGACATCAAAACAAAAGAGATCACTACAATTTTATTTTTTAAAATGTAATCTCCAGAACAAAATGGCCCCCTCAGGCTACATCTTGCTGGCACAGAATATAGTGGAATGGTCCTGTCTCTTCCCCTCTCTTTCCTCACTCTGCACACCCTGCTTCTATTAATAAAGACTGGATGAACTTTATTTGTCAGTCAGCTCAGGCTAACTCCTTTGGAATCTTGAGTCCACTTAAGTCCTTTAGTCTTTCCCACATGAAATTCCATTTAGCCAGGTCTTCCTTTGACTGCCTCTGTGCACTTAAAAAAATCAAACATAAATATACTATTTATGTTTCAAAAAGATCATATTTCTTTAGGCACATGATTTCCTCAATGTGGTCACTTTCTTCACTAATGCAGATCTCAAACCCTTAGCCCCTCAGCTAATTATTCCATGTGTCACTGAAGCAAAAAGAATTTATTGCCATGAAGAATTCAATGGGGTGATTCCCCACTCCCTCCACAGACAAGTTTCTCCTCCCTCAGTTACCTTTTTATATTTGGTGTCTATTTTGTATGTATTTATACTGACTGGTCTATTCTGGGCAAGTTGCTTAAACTGTCAGGGTTCTAGACAACATTCTAAGTCTTGAAGTAGCAGAGAAGGAGGGAGTTTCCTCATCCAGAAGTTCTATACCAGTGAAATCACAAGTTCTGTCTGTCTGTCTGTCTCTGGTCTCTCTGGCTCTCTCTCTCACATTCTCTCTCCCTCTCTCTCACACACACACCTCTCTCTGTCTCTGTCTTTCTAGCTCTCTCTCACACATCTCTTTCTCTGTCTCTCTGTTTCTGTCTGTCTGACTCTGTCTCTCTGTCTCTCTTTCTGCCTTTCTCTCCCTCCATTTCTCCTTCCTTATGGACAGTCTCATGATTATTTTTATGACCTCTTGACCTAGCAGAGTATCAGACACATAGCAAGTTCTTAAAAACCCTTGGTTGGTTGGTGGTCTTCTGGCAGGGGTAGGTCTTGGTCAACTTAGCTCAGCAGGTTCTTGGGAATCACATTTGAATTATGTTGCAAAGCCTGTCCTTTGAAGCATTTTCTGTTTGGTTGCCTCCTCACCCCATTCATACTTTGGAGCTGGGCAGAGGAAGAACAAGTTTAATTAGGATAATGTCACTTGGACTCATCATTCTAGAATGTTTCCCCTCATTATTCTGTAAGCTGATATATGAACTGTCTCTACTTTGTTATATCACATTTAGTAAGCATTCCTGCTATTTTTTTTGGAACAGGGATGGGGCTGTGGCCTGTATTCCAATGATCTAAGGAATTACTGGATAAGGAAATTCCCTCTTCTGAGGCAGGCTGGCACCCTTATGTAGTCCCAAAGAGTTATCCAGAGAATGGAGAGATCATGTCCTGCCTAGGACCACTAAGTCAGAATGTGTCATAGGAAAGAGCTGAACCTAGCTCTCTCCACTATGGTGCACTTTTAGAGTTGCTGATAAAACTTTCCATTGAAAGAGGGTCTAGCAGACCCCATCTAGCTGGGATGCTTATGGGATTGGACCTGACTTGTCCCCTTATTCTACCTTGTTGTTTTATTCTCAAATAGCCAATCAATATTTATTAAGCATCTATTATTTACCTGGAAGTATGCTAGGTGTGGGGAATAGGCAGATGAAAATGAAATAATTCCTACCCTCAAGAATCTTACATTTCATCAGGGGAGATAGCATGTAGATCTCTCTCTCATCTGTCTAAAAGAAGATGTGAATTTATAAACATTTATGTGCATACACACATAGAGTCCTGGGATTGGTCCCTAAGGCCTAGTCTTTATGAACCTGTAGACAGTGCTCAGTTTGAAACCCTGAAACAATTTCTACATGCTTAAGTGTCTTTTTTGGTCTTCCCATTTTTATTCTATAAGAGAATTATGCATTTCTTTACATATATAGCATAAAGAAGAGGTGCTTTACAGGTAGTTACTGCAGAAATGAGAATTAATGGCACCAACTGACCAAAATATTTGCTTTCTTGCCTAGCTAGGAGACAAAGACTGATGTAAACAACCCTTCAGTTGTGAGAAGCCACAGGCCTTTATCTTCTACCTGAGCCTCTGCCACAAGGCCTATGAGCTCATGGTCCTTCTGTTATTTCTTTCCTATTTCTTGCCCTCTGGTAGAGTCTTGATTAGACTACATGAGTTTCAAAAGGTCAGAAGAAGCTGGGGAACCAGTCTAGGCCAGTTTTTGACCTACCAGAATAACCCCAAGGAGTAATGGGATTGAGCCCCAAAGTGAATCCACAACCCAGGTGGCAGTTTTACAAGAGGAAAGGCCCTGACGATTAACTATGCTATATTTGCAATGAACTTAATAGGCAGGACAGATGTTTTGTAGAAACTACTCTTAAGTTTGAGACCACTTTCACCAGGAACCAAAGTGGTATGGCGTGGGGGTCCTCAAAGGTGTTGGGAGGAAATGTATATCTTTTGATTTTTGTTTGGTCTTCTCAGCAAAGGGAATTTTGTAAAAGCTAATGAATGAATTAATTAAATAAGACTGGGTCACTCATCACTGATGCTTTACATTGGAAAGAATGTTTTTAGAATGGGGGGATTGGAGCTAAGAGAATTGGTGAAGAATTCCCTTAGGTTCTTGAGGACATATAATTTTCTACATTCTGGAAACCTGATCCATTTGAACATTAGGCATGGAAATGAAAGGACATATGGGAAGGGGAAGGAGACTAAAAAGGCTGCTTTAACTGGACCACAAAATGCATGGGAGGGGAGGAGAAAAGAAGAAGGTGATTTGTGGGAGACTTTGTCAAAAGGTTTGTTGCCATCCCGATAATTACCTCCTGCCAATTAGGGAAATGTCAAAGAGAAGACACAATTAAAATTTAATTCAAGTCAACCCAACAGAGATTTCTGAAGTGACATGTAAGATAAATCAGCACAGCTAATTTCCTCTAATCCAGAAAAGTACCACAGAATGACTGTTCAGTTCAGTTCAATCAACCAAGCATTTATTATATGCCTACTATGTGCCCTATATTTTGCTAGACACTGGATGATATAAAAACAAAAATGAAAAAGACTCACTGCCCTCACAGAGGTTACATTCTATAGGCACCCAGCTAAGCCTCTGGGCACAATGCTAACCACAGACAAAGTCAGAAATGCTCTCAAGCAGCTTCTATTGTGGGGGATGAGGTTCATGTGATATGAAATTTGTTCTTTGGCTCCAGATGAAGTGATGTATTCTGGGCCATGGAGAGTTTCCTTCGATTTCCTAGGCCATTTCTTAGCCCTCGGTGATCTTATTCTATTGATTCATTGCATTCAAGACACTGTGTGAGTAGAAGAGAGGAAGAAAAAGATCTTTGAAAAAAGATGAATTCCCTCCTCCCTCCCCCAACAACAACTGGCCTTCTGCTGTGTTTCTGTTTCTCTGTTCTATTGTATTTGGACAGGTGCCTCCCAAAGATGTCATCTAGGTTTAATCATTTCATACACGACCCCCTTCAGGCCAAATGGTCAGGTCATTCACTTCAGATTGGGTACCCGCTTGTGTGGTCCAATTTGCAGGGAGGTTTGGCAAAGAAATATTTCCCACACTCTTCTCTAGAGAGGTTAATGGGATTAGAAACTTCAAAAGAGTAGGTGATGTTTTAAAATGCTAAATTTCTTTTTTCTGTCTTCCCTTACATGTGCAATCAGGAGAATATGTTACTTTGCATTTTATTTCATACATGTATGATTTTTCTCATATATATGTATGTGTGGATGAGTAGTTATGTAACTATGTGTTTGTATGTGTATGTGTGTGTATCATATTTCCTCCCTCTAGACTGTAAGCTTCTTGAAGGGATGAACTATTCCACTTTTGTGGAATTATTATAATAATAGTTTTGTATTTGTTTTGCAAGAGACTCCAATAAAGTCTGACATCCAGTAGGGACTTAATGACTGTTTGTGGGAATGTATTGAATTAGAGTGCTGCCCAACTATCCAGAATCAGATGAGGATTAACTCAAGATTAACAATTCATTTCCCTAGTTCACTGGGCCTGCTGGCATAGAAATTTTACAAGGCAGTGTAGAAGTCCACAAAATGATTCTCCTTACTTTTGCAAGACCTCGGCAAGACTAAGATGGTAGAGCTGGCCAGTTGCCCGCCATAGCTAGGCTTCTGCTGCAGCACCCACACATCTCCCACCCCCATGGACAACTGGATGGTGTGTCATCTTTCCCAGAAATCTCACCTCAAGAAAGTTGGTTTCCTTCCTGGAATCCTCTTCAAACACTCATAAGCTCATTGGTGTCAAGGGGTGAGTCCTTGACAGGGAGCAAATGTATTTACGATGGGGACGATTGTGTATCTTGGATGATGATCTAGCTGTGGGCTCCCTGGTCATCAAGATGGGAAGCAGAGAAGGGGGTAAGGACTGGTCTGTATCTGGGGATGTGAAGAGGGTTTCCTGAACAGGCTCATCCAAAGGCTTTTCTTATGTCTCCTTCTCTAGGGAAAAGTAATTTCTTACCAACAACCTCTCACCCTTGGGTTCAGTTCATCAGTCATAAACCATTCCCAATTAGCCAGCTCCTTTCTGCCTGTTTGGGTCATCTTGAAAAGCCAAGGACATCAGAAGGAAATATGGCTTTATAATCGTTTTTATTTTACATTTCAGGAATATAAGATTACCGCGGTGCCTGGCAAGACCACTCTGGTTAGGGTTTCCGACACATAAACCCCTGAAGACTGGGGTTTAATGTTTTGCTGGTTTAATTCACAACAGGCTGAAAGTTGGCGAGCAAACCCTAAAGACATAGCTTGGAGCTGGTGAGCAGCCTACAGGAAAGTGTTATTGTGTAGGGGTGAACGGTGAACCCACCCTGGAAAAGGAAACATGGCCTTAATGAAATTCTCCTGCAATGGATCATCCAGATAAATATTCAGATGCCTTTGATTCTCTTATACCATGATATTTCTAAATTAAGAAATTTTCTGATATAAAGAAAATACGTACAAGAGGAGAATTTACAGATGGGAAAGGTCAAAGGCAATATTTGAATTCCTTTTAAGAAACTCCTAATTGTATGACCTAAGTAAATCCTTTAATCTCCTCGGGTCTCAGTTTCCTTATCTGTAAAATGAAAAAAATTAGATTAGTTGCTCTCTGGGGTCCCTTCCAGCTCCAAATTTATGGTTCTATGATTCTTTAATATTTTAATTATTTAATTTAGTTCTAAAATTCTTTACTGAGTGAACCCCCACTTAACATTATTAAGCCAGACATGGCTCCAAGTATTGAGGATATAAGAAGAAGCCCAAGGCCTTCCAGGAGCTCTCAGCAGCAGGCCACATCTGCTTCTCTTTAACTTTGCTCATTGCTCCTACAGAAATTTTGCTCAGAGAGGAGACAAGCAAAAAGTCCATTTCCTCCATAGGATGGCCCTTCACCAACCTGAAGACACCTGGCACAGTCTTTTGAAGCTTATTCTTTTTCAGACTCCCCATAATCAGTTCTTTGATCTCCTCATGGCATGACCTTTCATTCCTTCACCATTCTATTCTGAGTTCATCAGGTGAGACAGTTGGTGGTCCCAGACCTGTAGTCAGAAAGACTAGAGTCCAAATCCAGCTTTGACCATGAACCAGTTGTGTAATCCTGGGCAAATCACTTCATCTCAGTTTGTCTCAGTTTCTTCACCCGTAAAATGGCTATAGTAAAAACACCTACCTCATAGGGTCGCTTTTTTGTTAGAATCAAATGGAACAATAATCGTAAAAAAAGCACATAACACAGTTACTGACATATAGCAGATACTCTATTTTCTTCCCTTATCCATGTCCTTCCTAAAATCTTTTTTAAAGTTGTTATTTTTGCTTTAACATATTTGCTTTAAAGTTAGTTTTTTACTTATTTGTTTTAATTTATATTATATTTGGGGGCAGCTAGGTGGCACAGTGAATAAAGCACTGACCTTGGAATCAGGAGGACTTTGAGTTCAAATCCGACCTCAGACATTTAATGATTGTCTAACTGTGTGACCTTAGGCAAATCACTTAACCCCATTGCCTTAAAAAATCAATTACATTATATTCATATTAACCACATCAATAATAAAGTGATGAAAGATTTATAGCACACTTTTGCTTATTTGATGGTATCTTTTACTTTAATTTATATTAAATTCATATTAATCTCATCAATAAACAATTGATCCAAGATTATTATAAGCACATTTTTGCTTATTTGAGAGTATCCTTTACTAATTAATCACATCAATAATCAATTGATGAAGAAGTGTTTTAAAGCCTGGCCCTGTGCTAAGTGTTGAGGATTTAAAGAGAGGCAAAATTATATTTCCTGCCCTCAAGGGTCTTACATTCTAATAGGAGAAAGAGCTCTGCTAGTATATCAGCTGTATTATATTTCCAAGAATGACCAAAGGCTTTCTGGGTACATCTGGAGTCAGGAAAATCTGGGTACTCCCAGCCCTTATAAGCAATATTGGAACCCTAGCAATTATTTATTGACTTGATCTGACCACCATTTTCTTACTTTTGTGTCTTATAGATATTGATCCCACATGATGATGATCTGAAAAAACCTTGGGCCTTGACATATGAACCTTTAAAATCTAACAGCCTTGGGTATGTGCCCTGAAACTGATAAAATGCCTTTTATCTCTTCTCTCCCCATCTCAGAGTGTAAGCTCCACGAGGACATGCATGGTCTTGCTTATCTCTGCTTGCATTTATCATGGTGCTTAGGATATTATATCTAACTAATGAACTGTTTTCCCCCATTCATCCTTGGACTCTCCACAGAGGATCTAGTCAATATACTAGAGAGCTTTCTAGGTCATTATATGTTTCATAAGTATCATGGAAACATTGGATGATTCACCTATTAGTCCTTGTTTCCAACACTTGATGAATGCTTTTCTTGCTGATGTTCTTTATTCACTTCTTGCCCAAAGGTCATTATTGGAAATATAACACAGCTGATTTGCACCCCCCCCCATTTGTGACTTCCCCTCTGACTCATCTGATTTTTGATTCTTTGGAGACTGTAGTATTCCAAGAGCTGTAGATACAAGGCATCCTCATTTGTTTCAGAACATTTGTATTAGAAAGATGGGCTTTTTCATGAATCAGAAACAAGAGAATTGGAATAAAAAATGTTGAAAGCAGCATGCTAAACACATCCTTCTTCCTGGTGAATTCTGGGCCAAGTCCATTCTCCATCCTGTGCTGCCTCCCCAGATGCTTCCTAGGCTTAGGTCCTGGGGACCAGTAGGCCAGTGGAATGACTATTCAACAGCAAAACTGCAGTTTTTCCATACATTTAGCTTAGATCGTGAGGCTGATCTTTTATGTGAACTCACAGACCTCACTGAAAAGACCTTATATTGTCCTCAGAATTGATGCAATGAACAAATATCATCCTCAAGTAGGAAGAATTCACCTTGTACAAGGGAGTCCCTTTTCATTTGTCCAAGTTATTCTCCATGATAGTAATAAATAACTTTAGTAAATACATATATCCCAATTTTCTGCATTTTTGGATGCTAATTGAGAAGCACCATGGTATGTAGATAATGACAGAGGTAGGGGAGGCAAGGGGAATAAATATTATTTACAACTACTATTTGCTAGACACTGTTCTTTATGAATTTTTACAAATATTAATTCATTTTATCTTCAAATAAGCATGAGAGGTGGTTTTATATTTTTACAGTTGAGGTAACTGAGGAAGACAGAAATTAAGTGACTTGGCTAGGGTCACACAGATGGGAAGTGTCTGAGGCTGGATTTCAACTCAGATTTTCCTGACTCTAGGACCAGAGCTCCATCCATTGCAACACCTAGCTGTCTCAAAAAGCCATTTCCTTCATCAAGAGTTGACCCTGAAGTCAGGAATATGTAGGTTTAAGTCCCAACACTGACACAAACTTGATGTGTGATCCTGAAAAAGTCACTTACTTTCTTAGTACTTTAGGTATGCTCTAAGACTAGAAGTTGCAAAGGAGCCCCTAGTGGTAGAGAGAGGAAGTTGCTTCACCAGTATTACCCTATATGATCTAGTCCCTATTCTTCTTCCATAGTGTAAATAAATAACCAGAGTCCTTGAATACAATTGGGATTCACGGTATTTCTCAATCAATCTTATATTAAGACAGTTTTAAAAAGCTCTCTCTTTTTGGTATTGAGTCAAATAAGCTTTTGAAATAATAAATAAGGTAGAATGTTATATTTTCTGCATCTTTCAGTCCATTGTGTGTCACATGGTCTGCTTCAGGAAATGTTTTACAGTAGCCTGTCTTTTCCCTTCTCATATTTTCACCAATGATACTCTCAGTACATATATAGATCATTCTTACATATTTATAAAGATGAGGGGTGGCTGGGTGGTGCAGTGGATAGAGCACTGGCCCTGGAGTCAGGAGTACCTGAGTATAAATCCGGCCTCAGACACTTAATAATGACCTAGCTGTGTGACCTTGGGCAAGCCACTTAACCCATTGCCTTGAAAGATAAAAAAACCTATAAAAATATTTATAAACATGAGAAACTGAGTGTAAGGATTGGTGGTTATTGATATTTCTTAAATGCCTTTTTAGCATTCATTTTCATATTTGGTAATGATATTATCTATGCTTTTTTTCTTTATTCTTTTGGTATCTTCTACCTTGAGATATCTGTAAATTCCTTGGTAATTTTTGCTTTTGAGGAAAACAAAAACTAACTTCCTCAGCATGTTCTGGTCTTCCCTACCTGCTCTTCCTGATGTTGTCTTCTTTCTTGCCATTTTAACCTTCTCATGTGGTAGAAATCTGTTGATTTTAATTTTGTTAATCATGGAAAAGTGTTATCATAGAAACACACACATATGTCTTCCATTTTCTGCTAATTTATTATCACCTGAATTTCTATCCTGAATGTTCTCAGAATGACACCATTCAGTTGGTATCATGCCCCAAATTTTGCAGGCTTGTTTGTTTTCACTTCTTTTTTGTTGCTGATATTTTAAGAGACAAGGCTATTTATAATATTGCGCCACCCTCCTCTAGTACTCTACAAATGAATTTGTGCCCTAACCCTAATGTCGCTTTTGGTTATTCTATTTCTCCTCTTGGAAAGAGATCAAATGTTTATTGACCAAGAGAGATTCCAGGCTCATTGTCTTCTTGATTGTGACAATCACTTTTCATTCATTTTGCTTTTTACTAAAAATGATGGCAATCAGGATTCATATTTACCTTTTTCATCTTATAGCATCTGAGCTGCACTTGAAGAATCATGATGAAGCTGTTGAAATTATATTCATTGTCTTTCTCATCTCTATTCTTTGTTTTCTCTATTTTTACCCTTGCTTGAACTGATGGTTTGGCTTGCACCAAAACACCTTTTTCTGATTTGTTCTTAGACCAGAAACCAATCATTTTCTGGCTAAGATTTGATCAGTTTCACTTCTGGTGATATTGTTCAATGCTCCCATATCCAGTACCTTATGATTCTCTTCATGAAGAAAATATTCATGCAATATAGGTGGGAAGCTCTTAAGTAGTCTACAGACATTTAATTTCTTATTGCTGAATCTTAAGACATATTTTTCTACCTATTTTTTGAAACGTCCCTGTGTAAGACAGACGGTTGTGTCCCATGAAAGGCTATTTGTAGTTACCTTTGTGTCCCATGAAAGGCTATTTGTGGTTACCTTTGTGTATGTAATGAAAATTAGATCTTCCAAACCCTTCTTCACCTTTCCAAGGAATCCATTAGCTAGCCCTTTATTATTATTATTATTATTATTATTATTATTATTATTATTAGTTTTAGTTTTTCCAAGGCAATGGGGTTAAGTGGCTTGCCCAAGGCCACACAGGTAATTATTAAGCGTCTGAGGCCGGATTTGAACTCAGATACTCCTGACTCCAGGGCCAGTGCTCTATCCATAACCCTCTATTTTATGTCTTTGCTTTTAGTTGGCATGAAAATGCCTATATTGTTGGGGTTCAGTTTTTCCAAAAGAGGGTCAATCTGAAAGGGAACTGAGAAATCTCCTAATTAAAGCTCTATTTTGCTATAAATAGCCTTTCAGAAAAAGTCTCCACGACTTAATTTGAAAACTAATGAGGGGACCCCCATTATCACCTAAGAAAGTCCACTGCATTTCTGAACAGAGCTGATTGCTAGCCTTATATGAAGTTGAAATCTGCCTTTATGGAACTTCTGCCTAGTGTTTTGCATTCACCCAAGAAGAACAAGTTGATTCTCATTTCCACATGACAGTCCTTCAAATTCTTTGGGACTGACTTCATGCCCATTCAGTTCACTACAAGGATAATTTATCAGGTCCTCCAATGTGATAGGGATTGGAGGTACACAGACAAAAATGAAATTTGCTAATAAAATACAAATTTCTCCTCCTCTTCCTCCTTCCTTCTTCCTTCTTCTTCCTCCTCCTGCTCTTCCTCCTCTTCTTCTTCTTCTTCCTTCTCTTCTTCTGTTGCTCCTCCTCCTCCTGCTGCTGCTGCTACTACTACTACTACTGCTACTACTGCTACTATTACTACTACAACTACTACTACTGCTACCACTCTTCTACCACTACCATGGGAACATGACCAAGGAATTAAAATAATCTCAACAAGTAGAGAATTGTAATCATTCAGTTCACTGTAATGTGATTTGATATGTAGTATAAATGTAAAAATCATAATGGATACATTTATATTGTAAGGCCAAAGACTCCACAGTTTGCTTGGAAATGTTGTCAATGCATATTTTTAATTGGAAGGATGTGGTTTGAGAATTCCCAGAAGACAAAATAAAGCATCCTTTACTACCCACAACTTGGTAGACATATCACTGCCCACCACATCATCACGGTAGTTGAAGAGAGAGATTCTTTCTTAATTATCATAAGAGCTTTGCTGTAAGAGAATATTCAACATTCAAACTCTCACAATGGGACTGCATTTAAGAGAAATATAGAGCGATGAATTTGAATCCTGGGCCTTTGACAGTCTGTCTCAGCTGGGCAATGCTATTGTCTCACTTATTTCAAATCTTTAAATTATATATATATATATATAATATGTATATATGTATATGTATATGTATATATATATATGTATGAATATGTATATTAGTTAAAAAGCAGAGTGGATATTTCCTAGTCACAACATTTGGGGAGGGGCCCTCTAGAGAAAATATTAAGTACACTTAAGGGAGACATTGAAGAAGATACTTCAAGAGGCTCCAAGGAAATTCTCTTCCTGGGAGACAGTTTTAGGAAATTATATCACCTCAACAAGAAAACCCACACTGTCCACAGGTGCCATAAGAGAGACAGCCTTCAGAGGCACATCTATCAGAATATTTATAGAGACAAAGGATTATGGAAATAAAATAAGTCAATGAATCTTTACCATTGAACTACAGTCCACATTCAAATCAGAGGATTCATAATGAAGAGAAACCTTATATTGTTAAGGAATGTGAGATAACCATCTGAGAAGAGAATCAATCTTTCTGAAACATCATAGTGTTCACACTGGAAAGAAATTCCATGAATGCAATGTATGTGCAAAGATCATTAGTCATAAGAAAACCTTTATTCTCCATATGAGCAATATGTTCTATAAATAGAAATAATATGAAAAAACTTCTGCATAAAAGGGTTGGGGTATCTCACTAAACACCACAAACCTATTTTGGGAAGAAATCCCAAGTATACAGGGAATGTAGTATAGCCTTCAGTTAGAGTGATACTCTATTCCCCCATCAGTGAATTCATCTTGAAAGTGATTCCTACAAATGGAAAAGAAAATTTCATCAGCCTCAAATAGCAAGAAATGTAAGAAATGTAGGAAGGGCAAATGAAACAAATGAACATAAAAAAGATAAGAGAAAGAAATCTCCTGGAAAAAAAATCAGCAAATCTAATAAAATGAAGATAAACTATGGTAATAAGGAAAGAAAAAGCTTCAAAAAAGAGAATAAAGTTTGAGAATAATTACAATACACCAATAAAAGAAAAAATAGAGCTACAATAAGAATTTCCAGAATTGAGAAACTTAATGAAGCATTTAGATCAAGATATAAGTTCAGAGATTGGAATTCTGAAATTTGACATGACATGTGAATTGATAATTTAACACTAAAAGAAACTTTACTAAGTCCCTGTTATTTCACAAGATTTGTCAGATGCTGACAAATAAATTATTAGACCAATGATTAAAGGCAGCAAAATTGGAAGAACAACAGAGAGAGGCTTTATAAACTAAAGTAATTGATCTTGGATATGAACCTTAGGAGGACAATATGATAATAACATCCAAGAAAAAAATAAGATGGAACAAAGTAAAAAATGTTATGAAACATAATTCAATATTTCAAGAAATCATGTAAGAAAATATGTTGGAGGAATTGGAACCAGAAGACACGCTGTATATATCTCTATTATTTCTTTCTCTAGATAACCCCAACTTTAACTTAGCCAGAAATGTAGTTGTTAGTCTCCAGAGATTTTGAAGTCAAAGAGTCCTCGCTAGTTAAGAAGGAAGTTAGAAGGAAAAGTATTTCACATCTTATGGAATGCAGAATTATACAATACTACTCATCAGTGATTAAAACTGAGAAAAAAGAACAAAATACAACATAGATATAACAGAGTAAGGAAAATACCTTGTTTCCAAATATAACATATTATGAAATAATAACTGAGTAAATATTTTTTAATGGAGTAAAGATGGATTGTCAACAAAAATCACTGATTTCTAATTATTTTTCTTAAGAAAGCTACAGCTGATCAAGATATTTAAAATACAAATAACAGAAAAGAAATTAAAGTCCATACATTGTGAAAAGGATATGTAATGGCTCATTGTTTACATTACAATAATTATGCAAAACTTTATACAGTTTCTTAGATATTCCACTTTGTTTAAGTGTCACTGAGGGAGCAAAGAGAGAATAGTTATGGGCTAGTTCTATGGAAGGTGAGGAGACATGCATACTAGAAAAAGAGAAGAATGATGAGATGATGAATTGAATTAGTATTTCTTTTTTTTTTCTCTTTTTTTTTTAGGTTTTTGCAAGGCAGTGGGGTTGAGTGGCTTGCCCAAGGCCACATAGCTAGGTAATTATTATGTGTCTGAGGCCGGATTTGAACTCGGGTACTCCTGACTCCAGAGCTGGTGCTCTATCTACTGTGCTGCTTAGCTGCCCCTGAATTAGTATTTCTTGAAAATAATGTCACAGGTTACAGTAATTCAAACAATTTTGCTAGATGTTGGTATAGAAAGGGTCACAAAACATACTTTTACTTGGGTAAGGCAAGGAAAATATAAAATACAATTTTAGCAGTAAAATAGAATCAAGGACTCTAGACTGAGTGTATGAAAGGACAAATATTAATCTTTGTATAAGGATGGAGAATCATAATGTTTCTAGCAAAACAAACTTATTGTATCTAATGCTACTTTAAAAAATATTATGGAATTCCCAAATTGAAATTGTTCAGCTTGTCTGATAAGAATGCTTCTATCATAACCCTAATAAGCCACTTTCTGGACTCCCTGTTGTGTCTGTAAATTTCCTTTTTTTGCATCTGTTGCTGCTTCTATGCATACCTTGAAAGACAAAAATCTCAAGACTCTTGAATTAAGGCAAGATTCTCAGTCAATTAGTTTTTATTTTAAAGGCCACAATACCCCCCAAATTTCCCCCCCCCCCAACTTCACTAACAAATGGATAGTCCTTTTAAAATTATTTGTCTCCCAAGGTTTATGATTTTTTTGTTCCCTGAGTTTTACCCTCTTTCATCATAAATTATAGATATGCAAACTATCTCCTGTTATCCATCATCTTTTTTAGTTTTTGCAAGGTAATGGGGGTTAAGTGACTTGCCCAAGGCCATACAGCTAGGTAATTATTAAGCATCTGAGGTCAGATTTGAACTCAGGTACTCCTGACTCCATGGCTGGTGCTCTATCCACTGTGCCACCTAGCCGCCCCCATCCTTTTAGTTTTGAAGTCTCCTGAAAGATCCTCCATCATTTTGGTGCCCTTGAAACTATTTTTAAACCCCTTCCTTCTTTATAGTATTAAACTATTTCCACTTAATCAAGGTATCATTCCTTCTTGCTGACATGATTGAAATTCTCAAAACTATACGACAAATAATTTTCTCTCTAAAACTGATGAAATCCCATCTGAAAGCTGTGGCTTTCATATACATATTTAGCAGTATACATTAAAACAAAGTTCTTTTTCCTACCTATATTAGGATTTGAATTCCTGGCTCCAAATTCAAGACTTTTTTCCACTGTACAGCTCAAGATAAATGTATTGAATCTCCCTTCCCTCCTATCTTCCATGTTCAAAGTATAAGTGTTTTCCCCAGTCCCCTACAAAAAAGATAGGGAAGCATGAGCCTAGAAGGTTGTTTCCATTCAAGCCAAGATAGGGCAGCTTTGTTAGGCAGTTTAAAGATGACTGGACATGGACAAATAAAGTGGGGTTTTTCTAGGGGAATTTGTCTTTTGGCAAATGAGCCACTATGTGGAAACAAAATAGACTTCTGGCTCCATTTATAATCCTACTAACTGTGGTTCAGATTATGATCTTATTTTATCCCGTTCTGTTGAAGATTCCAGTAATTGGGAAAAACCACTAAAGCTGCTCATCAGACAGTCCTGCCAACCCAAGGATCCAGAAGACAAAGATGACTGACCTTTCCCAGCAGGAGCTGTGTATGAGCCTTCTGTTGGCTTTACAGAAAGACTCTGTCACAGTGACAAGGTCTGTCATCCAAAAAAAAAAGTAGATCAACCCTTTGAAATTAAAATCACTTAGAACTGTCTTGCTGTAGAACCTGAAATTCAAGTGTCAGCCAAAGTTGAAGATTTTTCTTTATTATCTGGTTTTGGCCTGATGACTCATGAGGTTTTAAAGTGCAACTATGGCCAACACATAATAACATTAGCAGATTGCATTCACATTTATATTACTGGGTTCTAAGTAACAGGTGCATCTTACTGAGCCTGGTTATAGTCACAAATGCAGTTGAAATGGCATAAAAATTAATGAACTACAATTTGTTAAAGAATCGATGATTCTCAGCTTTGAATCATGGATTCTATGATCTCTTGGTGTAATAGAGAGAACAATGAAGAGTCTAACGATTTTAAAATATGGGAATAGTGAACTCTTAGACAATGATGGCTAACCAACAAAAACTTGCCAAAACATTTCTCTAGAGTCACTGAATCTGATGAAACATTTTCTTAGACAATTCACAACTTCACAATTTACCTTTATCTTTGAAATCCTTAACTTTTAACTGGAGTTGGTATTTGGAATATCTTCAGAAGTTTCTGACTTTATAAGTGGAATGGGCTCCCTTGAGAGATAATGGGAGTTCTCTCATTGGAAAATCTATTTTTTTTCTTTTTCTAGTTTTTGCAAGACAATGGGATTAAGTAACTTGCCCAAAGTCGTGCAGCTAGGTAATTATTAAATATCTGAGGATGGATTTGAACTCAGGTCCTCCTGATTCCCAGGGCATCATCTAGCTGCCACAAATCATTGGAAATCTTTAAACAGAAACTGGAGGTTCCCCTTTGGGTTGAACCAGTTGGCTACTGAGACAGTGATTTTGAAAATCTATTAAAAGGAGTTGGATCATTAATGTAGTGAGTGTAGCAAGTACAAGATGATTAGCTCTTAAGATGCACTCACATATTGTCAAGAAACAAAGGAAGGCCCCTAACAGGTTAGTTAAACATGTTGTATGTAGATTTAGGAGAGGATGTGGACAAGAATTACACAGATTAAGAAGGCATGGATGCATGATAGGAATAAAAGTACCTACATTATTGAGATTAGAGATCCAGTGAAGTTAGCTAGAAGCTAATTTAGCTTAAACTATGATACAGAGTGTAAAAGAACTTATACATCATTTATTACAATTGAGAGTCTAGAACAATCTAAAGAACTGGACATCTTAGACAGTTTCACCTAAAGCCAAATACTGTTGTTTGTCTCTAAGCATTCAGTGAAAAAATGCCTGAATAAATGAACAGGCAGAAGACTGAAATTATATCAGAATTCCTAGATAGTTATTAAAAGATTTATACTGACTTGAGTTCCTAAAACTGAGGAATCCTACAGGATTGATTCATAAGCAATAATTTATCACTCCCTTAAAGAGATACTCAAAAAATGAATTGACTGAAAAAAATACAGTTAAATACTTGGCCCTTTTGGGGCCAAGTAGAAAAAGTCTAATCCTACATACCAACCTGTCAGATACCTGAAAGCAACTATCCTTCTCCTACAAAGTCTTCTTTTTACCAGTTTAAATATCTCTAGTTCTTTTTAGCAGATCCTCAAGAGGTATAAACTTGTTACTTTTCTCAATCCTGACTACCATTCCTTGGAACTTTGAGATTATCTGTGTTTTGCCTATAAAATGGTATTTACCCATACTGTATATAATACTCTGTCTTAAGTCTGGGCAGAGCAGAGGACTCTCAATCCTGCTCCTAGACACTATGCCTCTTTATTAAGGCCTAGTATTAGACTTGACTTTCTTAGGAACACATCATATTGCTTATCAACTCATGGAGTTTATTGTCCATAAAGATGTGCAGATTCATTGCAAAGAAACTACTGCCCATCCTTCCCCCATCACCACAATGATTTTTGGAACCCCAGGATAAAATGATAATTGTTTCTCTTTAAGGACATGCAAAAGCACCAACTATGGAGTCCAAAGATCTGATTTCCATTTCCACTTCTGATATATGCTACTTGTGTGACCCTGGGCAAGTCATTGAACTATCTTGGATCTCCTTTTCTTCATCTACCAAATGAGAGGTTTGCATTAATTTAATTACTGATTTTGTTCTTGCCACAAGTTTAACAGCACTTCAAGAAAGTCAGATGGGTTTGAGGTCCAAGATTCAGCTACAGAGAAAGCATGATTTGGGCAGTATTTGATTGTTAGGGATAAAGGCACACCCAGCAAGCACCCTTTCACTCATTTAAGAGGCTTTTGCCCTGAAAAATATATGATCAAGTCCCAGGAGTAACTTTTTTTTTACAATGGGGTTAAGTGACTTGCCCAAGGCCACACAGCTAGGGAATTATTAAGTGTCTGAGGCCGGATTTGAACTCAGGTACTCATGACTCCCAGGCCAGTGCTCCATCCACTGCGCCACCTAGGTGCCTCTAGGAGTAACTTTTGAAAATTGTTGCACTATCATGGCTTAGTCTACTAAGAACTTGCAATATGAAGTATTGTTAAAGTATTGAGCATTTGTTCGTATTTTTTTTTTTTTTTAGGTTTTTGCAAGGCAAATGGGGTTAAGTGGCTTGCCCAAGGCCACATAGCTAGGCAATTATTAAGTGTCTGAGGTAGGATCTGAACTCAGGTACTCCTGACTCCAGGGCCGGTGCTTTGTCCACTACGCCACCTAGCCATCCCTGATTTGTTCGTATTTCTAAGAAGATTTCCAAACAAGTCTGAAAGCACAGGGGAACTGAGGGGAGAGCAACTCTCTCCTGTTAGGAGGAATTATGCCATACTTCTCTGAATGGCTTTTTTGATGATGCCCTTCTCAGATTTCAGTCATCTAGGTATAGCTCACCATGTTTGTTTGTGAACTGGAACTAGACTAGCTACAGTATTTCATTAGCAGAGCAGCCAACAAGAATTTTTTTTGACTTCTATTCCTGAGAAAATTCTAGATGGATCTTTAAAGACATATTCTGGAAAGGCCTGATTTTGTCAACAACAGATTATGATAGACTAATTTAATTTCCTTTTGTTGACAGGATTATTAAATTAGTTGATATGGGGAATATTGTAGGTAGAGCATAACTAAATTTTAATAATTCTTTGAATAAAATACACTATTCTTGTTGAGATCTGAACATGCTCCTCTCCCCACTCAATGAGCTCCAGTGTTTCTAATTACCTCCAGGATCAAATATAAAATCTCCTACTTGCATTTAATGCTAGATTCTTTACTATCTTTCCAGTGTTTTTACACTTAACTCCAGCGGTAGAATTCAAATAAATTAACCAGTTCATTGAATTCAACATAAAATTTGATATTGGTTCTGCCAAACTGGTGCAAATTGACTGAATCCCACCACTGCTTAACTCCCCTCAATGAATACTATGATTCAACAATGTGATGACGTAAAAGGAGCATCACAGAGAATGGGGAAAATGCCTCCTGTGGTAGGCAAGGCAACCTGAAAAAGAGAGATGGGAAGTGGCTGTGCCAGATGAATTAAACTACTACTGCCTCTCTTGAGACCTAAATGGGAAGAAACAGGATCATGAACCTAAGAGCATTGGGAATATCAGTGCCCCTCAGACTACAAGTCCTACTTCCAGTCCAGGATCCATGTTCAGCATCTGAGGGTAGAACCTGGAGTCAGACATACCCACCAGCTTTTGACTGCCTGTTATCCATGACCAGGCAAGTCAATAACTAAAGTAGTAAGTGACCCAGTAGGAGAAAAGAAGTGGCTTGCAGCAGGCAAGTGAGATCACCAGCATCAACTTATCTGCAGTAGATAGAGCACTGGCCTTGGAGTCAGGAGAATGGGGAGTTTGAATCCAGTCTCAGACACTTGACACTTATTGGCTTTATGACCTTGGGCAAGTCACTTAACTCTCCCTTGCATCCAAAGCCATCTCCAGTCATCCTGATTCATATCTGGCCACTGGATCCAGATGGCTCTGGAGGAAAAAGTGAGATATGTGACTTAGCAACGTATCCCCTCTCACTCAAACCCAATTCATGTGCTTGTTATGACATCACCTCCTTGATGTCATGGCCTTCTTTGAGAACAAAGTATGAAACAATATCATCGTCAGTATCATCGCCATCTCCCTGAAACTTAAGTGAAGATGGCTCAGGGCTTTGAACTCAAGAGTCTTAGGAATAGCAATCCTTTCTAGAATACAAGTCCTACTTCCAATCCAATTGAAGGGAGAAATCAGCCGAGAAGGGGCCCACCTTCCTCACCCTACCAATGCCATCTCCTGACAGATAATACCAAGAATTCTGAGACTGGCAGCACTCTTAGATTATTGGTCCTTTCCATCAAAGTCCTTGGAACATTCAAGTAGTTCAACATTAGAAACTGATTTTTTTTAGTGGAAATGACATTAAAACAGAGGCATTACTTTCTGCTTTGTTGTTGTACCCTAAAGACCATGGGATCTTTCCATCTGATGTTTACCTCAAATCTTGTATGTGTTGTTTTCCCCATTAAAACATGAATTCACTGAAAGCAAGGATTGTTGTTTCTATTCTTATCTCCAGGGCTTAGCACAACATATTACATGTTCTATGCTTAATAAATGCCATTTATTCAAGTGCACAGATGCACCAAACATTTAAGTTTCTTATATTTTTCTTTTCAAGTATGCAATATTTTCTGTGTTCACAACAGTGAATCAAAGTTGGTGACTGAAGTATACTACAGAACTTCCTTTAAAATAAAATAGACTAATTTAGTCTTTATGTTCGTCAGTTATAATGATTATAGCTTTGAAGTTATCTGGATGGCCAACTTTTGAACTTTCTGCAGACATGTTGCCTGCCTGGTAATGAGTTTTCCATCAATTGAGGCATACAAGCAGAGACTAGACCACTTGCTTGGTATGTCAAAAAGGGAATTTTTATTTCAATTCCAACTGTCTTGGATCACTTCTGAGGTCAATTCTGACTCAGAAATTCTGTGATCCATAAAACATTATTGGACACTAGGGAAAAATGATCAGATTTTTACATATTTGGTTGATTTGTGAAGAGCATCTTCTTTGGAGATAGGATAGTGTTTTCATGAGGGGAAATTTTTCTGAGGGGAAAGGCCTAGAATATGACATTTCAAAGTCCTTTCCAATTGATAATTGACTTACTAAATGTTGAATGAATAAGAGTAGGTTGATTTTTCACTTTAGTTTGAAGGGTTAAGGGCTTCAGTGAACATGGTTGATCTGAGTAAAAAGCTTGTTGTTAACGGCCAGTCACATGGACTCTGGCAAGCCTAGTGGTAATATTAGCTTCCAGGAGAAAGGATGTTTTTGGAAAATGAGAATGTATGAGAATATCTGTTCCAGTCTACCCCATGTTGGCAGTCTCCTACTCAGCTGTCTGTTTCCTTTTGGTTTGGTTTATCCTATTTTTCATTATTGTCAGTTTGAGTTCTTTTTTGGACTCTGGGAAAGCAAATTCATTCTAGGATCATGTGAAACTTTTATGATGAGATTACAACCACATTAAATATTATTGATAGATTCTTCTGAAATATGCCCACTGACTTTCAGCATAAAATCGAACACTAAAATCTAATTTGAGTGAAAATTTTCTTTAGAGGTAGAAGAGTTCCCCTCCGAACCAAATCAAAAATAGTCTTGATAATGATGCTGCAGGTTCACTTCAAGACCAGAAGATGTTTCTACAAATGAGGTATCTACGGTGAAAAAAAACCTCACACAATTCTAGAGAACAAAATGTGGTATCTGTGGGCAAATGTGGTGATATTGATGATCTTGTTTATGACTGGCCTTTCAAACTTGCCCTTAGAGAGACAGGGTGGAGTTACAGGACCATCATCATTTCCAGGAATGCATCCAAAAGCTGTCTCTGAAAGGACTTCTCATCTCAGACTCATCTCTTACTGGAATTCTTACCCCCTACAATGCAGGGGCAGGAGTAGACTCTCATAAAAGGGCCACGAAGATGCATACATTTGCCCATCTGCCTTTGCACCGATTAGGGAAAAAAGGAAAAGAAACACATTAAGATCATTTCCCACATAGAAACTCAGAAAATACAGCTCTTCTCAAAGTCCAACCTTACTAAATTCAGGTAAGCTTGGAGTATACAAATGGCCAAAAGGGACAAAAGTGAACTAGCCTACCATTTGTTCATCCAGCCACAATCTTTCCTAATCTTTAAATATTTGTTTTAATGCCACTCCTAATGGCCACTGGGCACATGTAGCTTATCTGTGAAGACTTGACCACTACCTGTCTTGGTCAATAGTGAACCTCCTCACTGTTCTTGGATTTGCCACAACCACTGACCATGGTACTGAACAGAGGGCACTATTCTGTGAGCAGATTTTGAGGGGAAAATAACTTAGAGGAGCATCCATAAATAATGCATATATCTAATTTTTTCTATCAGTGAGATTGAATTGCCATTTTCAGTCCTAGTTGAAAAGGCTGAAAAAGGTATATGACAATGAGTATATTCTGATAAACACTGGTAGGGTTTCATTCTGACAAATATTTTGAAGACAATTTGGTGGCTTCAGTCACCCTGGTATGATATTTTTCCCTCCTATCTCCTTTCCTTTCCCATCCCATAGTTTTCTTAACTGTTATGTTTTTTGTTTGTTGTTTAAGTCTGAACTTTGTACATGAGTATGGAGAGAGGCAATGGTCTTGTTTGGAATGTGGATGGTTAATGGCAAGGATATATGAAGAATTTCCAGTGGTTCTGAGATCAAATAAGACAAACATATATAAAGTGCTTTTCAAGTCTTAAATCATTATTTGAATGTTGGCCATAGGATGAGGATGAGGATGAAAATTGAAACTTGAAGTTGGAGAAGTTATATGGCCTTTGTCCTAGTCATCTTGTTTCCTTTTGGGGGGGAAGAATTCCTTATTTCCAAGGACAAAATATTACTTAATTCATTTTAAACAGCAAAAGTAGTGGACAAGAAGTGGCCTTATTCTTGTATAATAGGATAATGTTGGGGCCAATAGGAGACTCAGTGAATGGAATGCTGGGTCTGGAGTCAGGAAGACTTATCTGACCTCAGACACTGTCTGTGTGACCCTGGCCAAGTCATTTAAATCTGTTTGCCTCAGTTTTCTCATTTGTAAAATGAACTGGAGAAGGAAATGGCAAAGCACTCCAGCCTCTTTGCCAAAAATTTCTAAATGGGATTACAGTCAGATGTGGGCTGAAACAACTGAACAATAATAGAAAGGATGTTATTAGACCCTTATGTTATCTGTAAGCAACATGAGGAAGACAATCTCTTGCTAGTCAGTTCTTGTTTCTAGGTATATTGTCTATGAGGTCTGGTTATTTTTTTTTATTCCTCATCCCAACCTAGCAGGCTCCTTGGGAGAGTGATCCCTTTCTTATAAATGAATTTAAGAGAAACAACAATGCACATTTGTTATTCATTTCTTTTAACTCTGTCTCTTGCATTGTATCTCCAACAGACAACTCTTCCCAAAATGAATTGTAACTGTTTACTGATTTCTCTATGAATGAAGAGAGCGACATTTCCAGTTGATTGAATATTTTAAATTAATTTTGAAAGCTTAAGTTTGTGGTGACCTCTGGATCTGTAAAATAGATGAATGAACAAACACTCCATTGGATTGGACACATTTACTGA
This sequence comes from Macrotis lagotis, assembly GCF_037893015.1. NCBI lineage: Eukaryota > Metazoa > Chordata > Mammalia > Peramelemorphia > Peramelidae > Macrotis > Macrotis lagotis. The sequence goes on from NC_133665.1 coordinate 188,185,793, forward strand.
GGTTTTATTCTTTGGGAAGCTATTTTGGTAGATGCCAGAGTGATTAAATTGATGGCACATCTCTCTTGGCATCTGTTTTGATACACTATCTGGGTTCTCCTCCTCAGTTGACCTCTGTCATGTTTCCTTGTAGTTCATTCCTCCTCTTCTTTCTCCTCCCTCATGAGGGGATGACAACATTTAGTGCCCAACTCTGTCTTTCTTTACATCCTTTCTCTGCCCAGTCTCTTAGAGAGTTTAGACATTCTCACAACTTCATCACCAAACTCTTAGGCATAGGAACACGACCTTGTATTGGAAACCACTTGAGAAGCCAGTTATACCTGTCCCCTCATATTACAGACATGGGAACTGAGGTCCATAGAGATTAAATGACTTACTCAAACTCACATGGAAAGCAAATGACAGTTTCCCTGGCACTAGTTTCTTTGCTCTGTCCACTCAACCAGGTCTAATGCCTTAGAGACCTAAGAGGTATAGCAGATAGGATGCTGGACTTGGAGCTGGGAAGATCTGAGTTTAAATTCTGACTCATGTTACTAAAGTGGCCCTGAGCAGTCACTAAAAACTTCTCATTTGTAAAATAGGGGTGATTATAATCTCCTCCACGCAGAGCTGTAAAAGGATCAAATACGTTAAAATATGTGAAGTCTTTGCAAACTTTAAACAGCTAGATAGTCTTGGAGATAATGTGGGTTAACCTTTCAAGCTCATAAAAACAAAACAAAAAAAACCCTTGAAATTGCACTAAGACTTTTGGGACAACCTACATAAATGCTATTTTCTTGGTGGGGAAACTAAGGTTAAGGAAAGTATAATGACTTGTGTAAGGGCACACATGGCAGGGGATAGGGAGGGTGAACTTCAGTATTTTGATTTCAAAGTCTCTTTCAATTGTATCATCCTGCTTTCTGTAACATTCTGACTCTTCTTAATTTTACCTACCAACTAACTGGATAGCTCTCCTTGAATGACTCCCTACGTCCTCAAGTTCAATGTATATAAACCTAAAATAAAAACTGGCTCTTCCCTCCTTCTGAGTTTCCTTCTCATACAATCTCCCCCTTTGCTAATATCCCACATTGATAGCTTGGGATGATGTAGAGTGACCTGAAAGATTCTATCAGTAAAATGCCGGTCCTGACAGGTTCTTCCAAGATGGAAAGGCTTCAAATTGGGTGTGGATAAGTAGAGATCTCTCAGAGATTAGTTGTAGGCCTGCCATGCATAGATCAGGATAGTTAAATCTGGAGAAGCTCATCAGCAAGCCTAGGATTTACCTAGGAGTGATGAAGATTTTTGCCATAGCAATTTATGAAGAACACTTACCAAGACTTAGAAGGGCTATAATCTGTATTGGCATAAATAAGACCCACAAATGACTTCAGAGATCCTTGAGTTATTTAAACAAAGAAATCTAAACTTGGAGAAAATCATTGGAAGTTCTTTCTTCATAGCTCTACCATTTCTCCTGTCATCCAGGCCTGAAATTTCCCAGCTACTTTTGACTCTTCCATTTTTTCCCCCTCTTTGCCAAATGGTTACCAGGTTTTTAGGATTCATCTTTTGTAAAGTGCTTCTTCTCTTCTACCTCTTCTTTTCTCATCCCACTGGCATCAAACTTACTTACTTATGGCAATATCTTTCTCATTAGTTTTGGTTTTCAGCCTCTCCCTACTCTACTCCATCTTGTACAAGACTGAGAGATTAAGTCAGCTCAAGCGCTACTTTCTACAGGAGGCCTTTCTAGTTTTCCCCATCAAATTACTTTATATGTCATATGAATGTATTTTGTGCTTATTTATGTATTGGTTCCCCTCTAAGATGCAAAATTCTTAAGGGCAGAGGTGGGTTTATTTTTGTCTTTTATCTTCAATGCCTGACCCAGAACTTAAAATAAAGGAGTCTCTTAATAAATGTTTGTTGAATAAGTCTACCAAAATACTATTGTAACCATGTCATTCCCTTGCTCAAAACCTTCCAACTCCTTGCTCCTTATAGGCTAGTTTGGCAATTTGCTTCCAACTCACTCTCATCTCCAAGTTCCCTTTCAATCAATTCACATAAATACTTACTACATATATACACTGTGCTAAGTGCTGGGGGATATGAGAAAAAGCTAGTTCCTGTCTTCAAAAACTGTCAATATGACAAAACAGTAAAGGAAGTTGACAAAAGAAGGGGGAGGTTAGGAAGTATCCAAAGAAAGGGCATGATGATGGTGGGACAGTCAAAACCAAGTAAAGTAGCTGGTGGCCAATGGAGAGATGCCTGGTATTTTTGAATCCTTTATAAAGGGTAGGAGGACATTTTTGCTCTTCTTTCTGTCCCTCCAGTCAGAAGGGCAGAAGCAACAGAGGTGTGAGTATTAAAACAGAAGCAGTCTCCATGATGGAGAATTGATGATAACAACAATGATGATGATGACAATGATTACAATAACAATGGTGATGATGATGACGACGACAATGATGATGATGATGATGACGATGAAGAAGATGAGGATGAGGATAAGGAAGATGAGGAGAATGATGAAAGAAATCAGGAAAGGCCACCTGGAGGAGATGGATGAGTCTTAAAAGAAACTAGGAATTAACAAGAGTTAGAAGTTGGGGGGACATCACATTCTAGGCTTAAGAACACTGCAACGCAGGTGAATTGTCTGAGAGGCAGCAATTAGGCAGTATGACTGGATTTTTGAGGTTATGAAGGGGAACAAATATAAAATAATTGGAAAAATAGGAAGATACACTCTGATCCAGTACGGTATACATTCTATTTCCAGGCTGCATAGAATCTCAGTTCTTAAAGTGGCCTCCCTATCCAGTCCAATCCATACTTGAACAAAGATCTATTCTACAACACCCCCAACAAATAGCTATTAGGTCATTGCTTAAATACCTGTAATCAAGGGAAGCCCACTACTCTCCAAGGGGAATCACTTTGCTTTGGGATTTCTCTAATTGCTAGGAGATTCTAAATAGATCATTTCCACCCTCTGCTCAAAGTTCTGTTCTCTGGAGCCAAGTCAGAATGTCCTCTCTTCCACCAGAATAATATATCATATACAGGAGACAGCGATTGTGTGCCATTTCTTTCCCTCAGTGTTCTCTTCTCCAGGCTAAAGACCAACAATTTCCTCACATGGCATGGATTTGAGGCTATTCACCAGCTTCATCACCCTCCTTTGATCATTGCAACTCATCAATGTCCTTTCTTAACTGAGAAAATTATTTATTAAAAGTTTATGATGTGGAAAGCACTGAGGTAACTTCTGGATACATACATAGAAGGCACCATGATCTCAACTCTCAAGGAGCTCATACCCCAATGAGGGAAACCAGAACATAAAAATGTTAGAGATGTAAGACAGATGGAAAGATCCCACCTTGGGAAAGAAAAGAAAAACAGATGGAAAGGAATCTTCTTTATAGTCATTTCCACTAGTAATACCATACCTATTTCTGATGTGGAATCACTGGATAATGCAAAGGACTTTGATAAAGAAAATTTTCTGTTCTGGATTCTAGCTGCAACATCAACCAGAACAGTTTCCAGGTTGCATCTCTCTAGAATGACTTCTTAGAATGTTGACTGTGGTTACTAGGCTATAAGTGAGCTAATAGTCGGGGAGCATGACTATTCTCAGTTCTCTTAAGCTCATCTGTCAGGTGGTGGCAGTTGGTCAACAGGTAATGGTGTTTAGGACAATAGGTCCCCTTTCCACAGTAATTTCTCCCCTTAATGTTGACTGTGTGAAACAAAGCAAGTGAGATGGAGGGCACGACTCTTCCCAAAGCCTTGAATTCAGGGTCCTGGGTGTTCTCCGCCAGAGAGAGAGCACTACTAAAAAAAGAGAGTGATAAGAGTTTTGACTTGCCTAGCACCTGTTGCCTCCTGTTTCTCCCTTGGGGGCATTATCTGGAATGTTTTTCCCCCTTCCTATCTACTTCTTGTCTATTCCTCAAGACCCATGTCATAGCTACTTTAATAAATTGTTCTCTATCACCTAAACTGGGAGGCAATCCTCTTCTAAATTTTTATAAGCTTCTTGTCTATGCCACTCTTGCCCTCAGGGAGTTTAGAAACTAGCTGGGGAGACAAGGATTACTTATAGAAAGGTAATTGTACCTTATATATCTCTGTGTCTCACCTCCCACCAGAGGAATTTCCACAGAGATTATAACAATTTACAACTATACAATACCCGGCTGGACTTTTCAATAATCTATCTGTCTTCTCATCCCGTTTCTTGGCTGGAAAGAACTGTGAAAATATAAGGTTTTCTCTCCCCCATATTCTGCCTCTATCACACAATCCCCAAAGCTCTCCAAACTGGTGGTAGGAGAGTTTAAACAATGTTGGGGCAGTAAAGAGACCTGGCAGCCATTCCAAATAGCAAGTTCAGGAATTCAAAATGAGATCTAAAACCAAAGGAAAGACTTTTCCCATGTCTGCCTGCTGAAATAACTTCATCAATCTCACAAATTTGAGGTGTGGTTCTGCTAAGCTGCTTCTCTCATCTAGATTCACAGTTCCAATGGACTGCTGAGGGGCTCTATGGGCAGAAGAGATTGAGAAGTTTGAGAAAATGAGGACTTCTTTTTAAGGTGTACTAAGAATTTTTAAGATAGTCTTCAGCTTAGTAGAGTCTTACAGCACTTTACTACCCTTTCCCCCCTTTCAGACTGGACATACAACTCCAATCTAAGTGAGCAGGCCAAAGAATTCATATCTTAAATTTCCTTTTCTCTATAATAGAACAGAAGTGGGAGGAGAGGAATTATCTGATTGAACCTTTTAGCTTTTTCCCCCCCTATGTTGCTTTGTATATATTTTGAACTGTTTGTTTTATTTTGACACTGCAGCTATATCTATCCCTTATTCCTTTTAACACCAAGGATCTTTGAAATGTTCTAATTTCTAGTGGCTTATAAGAATTCCAGTGGGATTGTGTACAAATAGACTGGGGAGAAAAATTACTTAAAAACCATGATTTTTTAAAAATCTCTTTGGGTTGGTTTCCTATTGACCTGCCCTATCTAGCTTGTGTGATTTGCCAAAATGGCCACTATCCCACTTGGGGTTCTGAAGGAAAATGACAGAAATACATCAAAACACATTTGCTTGATTCCTGTGGTTTTTGGGGAGAGAAAAAAACCCTAAACTCTAGATGAACCTAATGGGTGTGAGAGGCTGCAGACACAGAGGAATGAAGCCTTTGATTGGAACCACTGGAAAGCTAAACTGTTGAAATCTGAACATTTCTTCCTCTGCATTTAGGAAATTAAAAACAAAGGAATGGGATCCTTGCATAATTCATCTTCATTAACAGAGTACATACATTTATATCATCATAAATTCATGGCTAATTGATTTCCCTCTTCTTTAATTTGGATTAGGAGACCATAATCAAATTTCTCTGGATTAAAGGGTGGAGTTGGCAGATAATTTTTATATCTTCATATGGTACATGTGAATTTTATCAAAATATTAGTATATTTCTCTGGGCTGCTGGAGACATAAAACAGAAGGAAAAGAGATGAAGAAGTAAGGGCTTCCTTTCTCCTTAGACCTAGAAGAGATAATAGTTCTACTCTATGTGTGTTTGAACACTGGGTAGGCAATGCTCATAGAATGAAAAATCAAAATTAGAAAATGTATTTTATGGCCCTGACTAGATTTCTATTGTCAAGGATAATACCTTTATTTTAGGATATTTTGTCTTGGTTGACACCATTATCATTCATCAATAAATGAAAATTTGTTTGAATTTCTATGAATTTGAATTTCAAAAAACTGAATTTGACAATGGGAATCATGGTTTGGTTAGAAGTGGCAAAGTGGCCTGGTGGGTAATAGTGCAGAATTTGGGATCAGAAAGTTCAAACTAGTTTTGAGACTTTGGATAAATTAGTTTCAGTTTCAGTTTCCTAATTTATAAAATGGAGATAATAATGCCACTTCTTCATTGGACTTTGGGTAGGGGATCAAATGACATAATTTTTGTAAAGTGCTTAACAAACTTTAATATAATCTATTAATAATAATAATAATAATTATTATAACAACTATAATCAAGAAATAAAATCTTAAACAGATCAGTGGCTATCCACCCCTAGAGAAATGTAAAGAAAAACCCTTATGTAAGTAGTGACTGATTTTTCTTTGGGTAGCTAGTTGACTCAGAAGATAGAGTGAAAGGGTTGGAGCCAGAAAGACCTATGGTTAGAGATCCAACCCCTGACACTAGTGGTTTGAACCTGGGCAAGTCACTTCACCCTTTTTGCCTCAGTTTCCTCATCTGTAAAATGAGCTGGAGAAGGAAAGGCTGGCACTAGTGTTTTTGCCAACAAGAAGCCAGAAGGGGCCACAAAGAAGAACAAGTAGAAAAGTTAGCCAGTACTCTTCAGTATTTAGCTGTATTACTGTACTAATATGTTTGACAGCAACATGAATACTTATCTTCCTGCTACAAAAGAACTCAGAGGTAGCAAAGGATCAGTAGCAAAAAAAAGGATCTGAGGGAAAAAAGAATACATTTGAGAAAGTCTAAAATTCTGGGAAGATGGCAGAGTAGATCAGAAACTTCCAGGCTCTCCAGATTTCTTTCACAGACAGAAAACTGACAGGAAATGGATGTAGAGTAGCAAAAATAGAGGGTTAAAGCCATTGTCCTCTTATGATGACTTGAGTAGGCCTCAGAAAAGACAGGACCTCCAGGGATTGAAGTTTAACCCTAGTGAAGTGTAGCCATCTCCAGGTTGACTCCAGTAAATCAATAAACAGAAGCAGGCCATGAAGCAGTTCTGTCCAGAAGCAGTCTAGATCTCAAGAAATTTCATCTCCACTTCAATTCTACCCAAGTAATTAAAGGGCTTTACTAGGTGGGCTTATAGATTGGTCATAGCCCAGAGGTAGAAAAAAGTCTTTTGGAGAAAAGCCACTTTTCCAGGGAGCAATGCAGAAAAAAGTCTTCAGGTCTATTCACTATGCTATGATTAAAAAACTATTTGTAATGGAAATGTGAAGTCACCACAAGTGCCAATGTTTATAAAGGAATTTTCAGTTTTCAAAGAGTTTTACATAGGTACTGTTCTGTTGGAGTATGGTGTGTTATATCATATCATGTGATGTCATACTGTATTATATATATATCATGCATTATATTGTTAGTCATATTGTTTTATCACAATGTTATTATATTAATTGACCAAATTAATTATACTATCAGCACAACACCTTGAGTTAAGTGCTATAGCTATTGATTCCATTTTACAAAGGGGAAAACTTAGGTCAGAGAGGTTAGGTGACTTTGAGAGACAGGTGGAATAATTGAATCTAGGACTCAAGGTTCAAATCCTGCAATAGGCTAGTCACTGTGTGACTGGGAAAAGACCTGATTTTTTATGTTTCAGTTTCCTCTGTAAGATACTGGAATTGGACTCAATGATCTCTGTGGTTGAGTTTTGGCTCTCTGAGTTTCTGAGATCCTTGTGTCTCTGGTCACACAACTAGCAAGTACCAATGACAATATACAAATTCTGGTTGCTCCTGAATTTAAAACATTACTCTGTCCATTTCATTACCATCATCAAGTCCCTAATATTTATAAAGGTTGTTATTTTTTTAATTATTACTAACAATAATAATGCTAGCATAGGTAGTATAGACTTGAGAAACAGAGCAACAGCCCCCCCCCACCATGGGCCCCAAAAGGTACTTGTGTTTCAAAGGCATGAAAGGTCAGAACCTCTCCTCTCTTGGGAGTTTATTGCCCTTCCTTCAGCATCGTTGCAATCAAATGTCAGAGCTGCCCTCTCTCATGACTCCTGGTGACTCTCAATGTTTCTACACATTTGGGTGGTCATTTGGACCCATTTGCAAAGAATTCATTATAGTAACAGTTAAAGATTCTGGATTATTGACCAGAGTCTGTTGCTCAGCAATCCTGCTTGTCTATCTAGTGATCTGTAGGTGTGTTTGAGGATGTGGGTGTGGGGAGGGGAGCTATTTAGTGAATACTGAAAGGATTTGCACAGAATCAGTGACCTTGATGCATAATCTTCCTCCAGAGACTCAATCTCTCTATTTTGCACTATTCTTTTTGAGTCAGAGCAATTCTTGCTGAAGGTTAAACCCAGACCCTAATGAAGCTCACCCTTGGGTGAGTGACTAAGGGATCCATTTATTCACTCACATTAATATCCAGTTTTTCATAGAATCACCTAGCAAATTGTCTTTATGGAAGTTGTAGTAGAAGGATGGAACAACTCATTATGCACAAATTAAGTGTTTCTTGAAGACAGTAACCAGAGAAGTCATAAGGAAGACAATGGAGTCTCCTATCCAACTCACTCTTGGTTAGATTTCAGAGCCTAAAGAAACGTCCTGGTGAAAACATGACATCCTTATTTTCTTGTTCCTGAACCAGAAGAAAATGCAAATTCAGATTGAGTGCCATCTGGTGGTCAGAGGGGGAAATAAAAGGAATACCCTTAAAATACTGTTTTTCGTCTCATCATTTCTCCCTTTACTCCAAACAATGTGCTTATTGGGTGTCTGTAAGTCTACACTTCTTGGACCATAATACCAAATGCTAAGAAGAAAATGGATAAAATTGTAGTTTGGCATTATATCACCCCCACCCCAAGCTGTTCCCAACTTGCAAATTCAGACTTTTCACATTGAAAATCAAAGGGGTGGACTCAGACCTTTTCCCTAAATTCTTACACTGGGATTAACCACTGCTCACACTGATGAGATCACAGGGTCATTGGAGCATTAAAGGAGTCAGTCACATGCTTTCCATAAAACATCTCAGATATAATGGTATCTATCTTAGGGAAGAAAACATTTCAATAATAGCTACCAATGGAGAACAATTCCATAACATTGAGATCAAGAATCCCAAAGGACTTGGGGTAGCTAGGACGCACAGTGGATAGAGAACTATTCCTGGAGTCAGGAGGACCTGAGTTCAAATCCGACCTCAGATACTTAATAATTATTTAGTTGGGGACTTTGGGCAAGTCACTTAACCCCACTGCCTTGAAAAACAAAAGAATCCATGTTGAAACACACTATCCACCCTCAGAGAAAGAAATGATACTGCTTGAGCGTAGCCTGAAGCATGCTATTCACTTACTTTCACTTTTTATCTTTTATTCAAGTCCTCTTGTACAAAATGACTAATTTGGAAATGTTTTTCATAACTGTCCATGTATAATAAGCTATATCTGATAGCTTATTGCCTAGAGAAGGGATGAGGGAAGGGAAAGATAGAATCTGGATCTCAAAACTTTAAATGTTTTTTAAAAAAGAATCTGAGAAAATAATGGATTCCTGAGAGGCTATTCATTTTTAAAGTGGGGTATGGAAGGAAAAGGAGGGTCAGAGGAGGAAAGAATAATCATATTCACTTTCCTTTCCAAAAGACAGGGTAATTTTAACTATGAGTACAATGAGTTTTAGGTTTTTTGTTTTTTTGTTTTTGGCAAGGCAAATGGGGTTAAGTGGCTTGCCCAAGGCCACACAGCTAGGTAATTATGAAGTGTCTGAGACCGGATTTGAACCTAGGTACTCCTGACTCCAAGGCTGGTGCTTTACACACTGCAAACCTAGCTGCCTCTGTACAATGAGTTTTAAAAAAGAAAAGGATATATTCTCATGGTATGATGGAAAGAACACTGGATTTGGAGGCAGTAGACTGGCACAAGAGGTAGGTCACTAGACCGGGTTTTGAATCTGGCCTTAGACACCTCCTAGTGGGGTGGCCCTGGGCAAGTCACTTAACCACTGTTTGCCTCAGTTTCTTCGCCTCATTTGTAAAATAATAGGAGCACCTCTCTCATAGCTTTGTTATAAAGATCAAATGAGAAAAAAGGTGTAAAATGCTTTCTTCACTTTAAAGAGTTACATAAATGCTAATTATTATTATGCTAGGTTGAACCCCTTAGGCTTACTTAGGCCCTAGCCTCGGCTGAACTTGAGTTTTCTTAGATGATAAACCTGAACCCGTTGGCCCCTCAGGTTTCTGGCAGTTAGAAATCTCAGATCTTGATTCACTCATTTTTTTAGATAAGACTGTAGCCAAGAAAGATAGTATGATGGCCCAAGGTCATGCAGTGACTTTCACACTAGTACCCCTCTCACAGATTAGGGAGCTGCCCCACTACTCAGATTCTTGGAGATGACTCAACTCTTCAGAGTCTCTCTCCAGGGGTCTTGCTACCATATATTAATACTTTGTAAGATGGTCCTATGGAAAAGTTGGTTAATCCATCCATCGTGGGCTCTCTAGGGCTGCAATTCTCAAGAGCCTGTTGTCCAGCTGCACTCTGGGATCTAGTCTGTTTCTGGTAGCCAGAATCCCAGTTCGTGATGGAAAGCTGCTGGCACAGCCACTAGCCCTTTGTGGGTTGTAGCCAATCCCAATGCTGGCTATGTTTTGTTATATTTCAATTCTCAGAGGAAGTGATGGGATCCCATATTACGGTATGTTGGAAATAAAAATAGAGAAAGCTGCTTTTAGAGGCTTGGGGATGACATGGGCTACACACCCCTTCATCAGTTCCTTGGTCTCAACCAGAGAGTTTATTACAAAGTGCAGCAAAGTGGAACAAAACCACAGGAGAAATGTTAGATGTCTCCCAACCCCCTTCACCAAATGACTTGTGAACAGACGGAGCTTTCCTGGGATTAGGATGTATGTACCTCAGTGTTCACTTGTGAAAATTTCATTCAGTGAGCATTGTTCAGACACTAGTCCCCGAGATCTAATTAGGAGTTGACAATATGTTTTTTAGGACAGTCAGGTAGTACAGCGGATAAAGCCATTAGGCCTGGAGTCAGGAAGACTGGAGTTCAAATCTCTCCTCAAACACTAGCTGTGTGACCCTGGGTAAGCTACTTCACCCTGTTTGCCTCAGTTTTCTCATCTGCAAAATGAACCGCAGAAGGAAATGCCATATCATACCAGTATCTTTGCCAAGAAAAGTCAAATAGGATCAAGGTGAGTCAGACCCAGCTGGAACTGGCAATAGCAATGTGTTTTCTTAATGTATATCTATACCTTTATATAAAACTGTCTTTTGAAGTTCCAAATTCTCATCAATGGGGAGGATCCAAGATAACTGGTAAAGGAAGAATAGGCTGCTCCTCCTCTTATTCCTCTCATATTCCAAGGCACCTCCAAGCTTTAGAGCCTAGAAAATGAGAATAGAGACAGTACTAAAAGAAATGGTCAAGCTTAGAAGGTTCCCTAGTCTGGGGAGGGGTAAGGTAATGAGCTCAGTTACAGTCTTCTGGAGTTTGAGGTGACATTTATTCACTCATTCATTCATTCCTACCTTAATTTAATAACCTTTATTGAATTCTTCCTAGGCATCAAGTATTGTACAAAGACAAAAATTATTTCTGCCTTATGTTCATTTTTCCTGCATTATATTTATATATTCATTCAAGGAACTTATTTTCATTTGGAGGAAATCCAAGTGAAAAATTTTTGCAAATTACTGGACATGTGGGACCTAACTAAGGTGCATTCTCAAGGTCTCAGTGTTTAAGGAGCTCCAGAAACCTGTTTTTTTCCTTATTTGATTCCTTTTCTAATTCAAGAAAAATGCAAGGTTGTGTGATAGAAGAGGTATTGGCTTTGGAGTTTTCATCAGTATCATTGGCAATATCAATTTATTTATCTTAAAAACGTTTTTTTTCGAAATATGCGTAGAAATATTCATTTTTGTAAAATTTTAGCCTCCCTTCTCTTCCCCTCCTCTGCCCAAGATAGCAAATTATCTGATATAAATTATATAAGAACAATCATATTAACCATGTTTCCATATTGTTCATGCTGTGAAAGAAGATTGAGAACAAAACACGAGGAAGAAAAAAAACAAAATAAAAAAGTGAAAATAATATGCTTTGTCCTACATACAGTCTCCATAATTCTTTCTCTGGATGCGGATAGCATTTGCCATCACAGGTCTTTGAGAATTGATTTTGATCTAAGTCTATCATAGCTGATTATCACACAGTGTTGCTATTACTGTGTACAATGTTCTCCTGGTTCTAGTCTCTTCACTCAGCATCAGTTCATGGAAATCTTGTCAGGTTTTTTCCTGAAATCCACCTACTCATCATTTCTTTAGAGAACAATAGTATTCCATTACAATCATATACTACCACTTTTGCAGCTCTTTCCCAATGGATGGGCATTCCCTTAATTTCCAATTCTTGTCAAATATTTTTGTACACACAGGTGCTTTCCCCCTTTTTATGATCTCTTTGGGATATAGACCTAGTAGTGGTATTACTAGAACAAAGGAGTCAAAACACATTTTTAAGTATCCACTATTTTTCAAGTATTGTGCTTAGGGAACACACAAATAAAAATGCAACAGTGCCCTCAAGGCACTTACACTCTATAAAATAAAAATATGAACAATAAAACAGAGTAATTTAAAATAGGGGACATCAGGAAAGACCTCCTATAGGAGTTAATGCTTGAGATGAACTTTGAAGGAAAATATATTCTCAGAGGTAAGGTATGAGAGATGAGAGATGCAATGTCAGATTTGAGTAAGAAAGCCAGTTTAGCCTTGCCATGGAGCAAATGAAGCAGAATTGGAGACTTTCAGTTGGCATCCCAGCTCTGTTGCTTCCTATCTGTGTGACCTTGGACAAATCATTTCTTTGGGTCTCAGCTTCTTATGTGTAAAATGATAGATGTAGGCTAGATGACCTCTAAGGTCCCTTAGAGATATAAGGAATTCCATTTATCTTGTGGTAGTTTCATCGAGTAGTTTCATAGCTTTTTAGATTCCCTGGCTACATGAACTCTCAACCCCTTCCCAATCTCCTACCCTCTTCCACCTCACTTACCACGTAGCTTCCAAGCTATCGGCAGTGATGCATTTAAAGATGGAGACTGAGTGTCCTCATGAAGTGATGTGCACTATGTTGGGGTGGCATTTGGCCAAGTCTTTGACTGACTCAGCCTTCAGCTTGCCATTTTCCTCAGCACCTCAAGGCAAGCCACACTCATGTGCCTCTTGCTATTATTAAACATTGACATTGGGCTGCTCAATCAAACTTTGTTTTTTCCTGAATGTATACTTCCCTGATTGGCTCACATAGTTTTGTGCTTGAGGTTTTCAATAAATTTCCAAGCTGATGAATTGGGTGCCAAGCCAAGCCAATTTGCTGATTATCTAGACAACATAAGCACCAGGGTCGACCTCCTTGGTATCCTGAACACAGTTCTTGCTGTGCTGGCTGATAATCTCTGGGTTATTCATTACACTCTGCCTTATATTCAATTTTCCATAAGAATCAGCAAAAACTTACTGTGTCTAATTAGAGAAGTTGCCCAATCTTTCCACTTTTTTCAAATCTTTCATATTATTTTGCAGCTAAATAGTACATACTAAGGGCAGCCACTATTTTCACCAATGCCCGATCATGGTTTTCTGATGCTCAAGAATCTCCAGTGACTCCATCTTGTCTCTAGTGTAAAATGTGAACTGTCTGGCCCATTAGTTGTTAGCAGTAAATGATAGAATTAATAGTGGCCATGGACTAGTTATGATCAAAAACAGTGAAAGTGGATGCAGATTGATGTAGAAAGATGGTTACCTGTGGATGACAGTTTCAGGGTAGAAAAGGAAATATTGTCTCTGAACTCAGCAAGTCACTATTTCTCAAAGCCAGTTAAGTGTTCTACTAGGTGGTGCAGTGGATAGAGCACTGGAGTGGAGGACCTGAGTTCAAATTTGACCTCTGACACTTAATAATAGCTGTGTGACCTTGGTCAAGTCATTTAGCCCCACTGACTTGCAAAAATAAAAAAAAGTAAAAGATAATCCTTTATTTTAAGTGTTCTTTACATATGTGACTCATTACCATTGTGCCCTAAATTGGACCTAAAATCTCCCACTCCCCAAAGATATTCTGTGTATTGGTGAATGTTTTGTACAACTCTTCTTAGTATACTTTTTTACCTTTTGTAAAAGCTAATTAAACTTTACAGGTTAATTGTCAATGGGAAGCACACTGGTGGGGGCTCATGAGTGACAGAATTAGAAAGCCAGTCCCTTAGGATAACCCCTTGAATCCTGAAGACAGAGAAAGTAGTAGTCACTCCTCTGGGAACTCATAGGATCTACTAAAAATACAAATGCTCCAGAAGAAATGGTACAAAAATTTCAAGCTTTCTGAATGTTTTTTCCTTTGCATACCCATCACCTTGAATTATGCCTGGCATATAATAGTTGCTGAATAAATATTATATTAAGTTGAATTGCAATCTTTATTTTTAAACCTCTTAAATCCAATCCTGGGAACTATATTTCGAAGCAAAATAATTTAAGTCTCTAGGAATGGCAGATTATATTAATATCTCATATGGTGAGTTTATCTTCATCTTCCTTCAATACTCAGCCACCAGATATATAAAATGTTTCTGAGAAAATCAAATATTTATTCTATATTTCATATCTAATTCTACTTTGTAGTCAATTCTTTTCTGTCACCTTATTCTATATATTTTATATTTCCCCAGTCTTTTCTTTGAGCAAATCAAATCAGCTCATGAGTTCGAAAGTTCAGTCTTCCTCTCTCACAGTTAGATGCCAAAGTTTATTCCCTCTATCAATCACTTTTAATTAAAGAAAAATTCTGAGCTAAGTTTAGAGCCTCAATACCCTCATAAAGCATTTTAATTCAAAGGGAATTGTTACCTCAGCACCACTTGAAAATTACTTTCTGCCAAGGAAACCTATTATCCCTCATAATTTCATGTCCTGAAAAGCTCATGGCATTTGTATGTTATTTTTGAGAACACTCAAGCTGACTTGGTCCAATCTTTGTGTATCATTGCCTAAATAAGTGTTCTTATCTCATTCCAACATCAGTGAATCTACTATCTTTGCTTCACCATCAATAATCTGCTTCTCATAAATATGTACAGTATTTTTCTAGATACAGAGGGGTGATTATGGCCCCACATGTGTATGCAGGCTCCCTTTGGTGCAACTAATCATAATTCCTCACCCTAATAATACTGCCAATCCTATAATTAATTGTATTATTTTCTCATCTACCCTGTGTTCTTTGATTTATGCTTATGAAAAAGAATTATATCTTCAATTATTTGTCACTGACTTTAAACTGATTTATAAATTTATTTATAGGTCCATGACCTTTAACAAACTATTATATTGCTCAAAGAAAATGTTCCTCAGTTTACCTTTGGGCAATTTCATTTGTGACACCTTGTTCCTGGTCTCCATTCAAACAAAGTGAAAAATTGGTATGATTTTGTCATCAGGCAAGACTAGGAAAAAAGGTGGAAACTATAAATGATATTTCAGGATAAAGGAACTGCTGAGGAGGTTTTGATTCCTTTTTCCTTGGTCTCATATTTTCTTTTATGGAAAGCAACTAATCTAGTGCAATTCACCAGAATCCCAGAATTTCACACTTCACAGACTCCAGAGGCCATTTGTCCAACCCGTACATGAAAACAAATTTTCTGCAGGCATACCCAAGAAGCAGTCACCCTACCTTTATATGTGGACCTTTAGTGAGGGGAATCCTATTATCTCCCAGGTCTTGCTGATTCTACATGTGAATAATATTTACATAAAGGATGGAACTCAGAGAGTTAATAAAAAAATCTGGATGAAAAAGCCAGATTTCAGAAATACCTTGATAGGTTAGACCAATTTAGTGAATATTCTGATTCTTGTTATCTGATCCATTTAGGAAACATGGGTAGAGCATGCCGGTTCTCTGTGATGATAGCATTTAAGACCTTTATAACATAAGGAAGATGGCAGCTTGGGCAAAGAACATGTTATATCATAGCCACAGGAAGTGTGCTAGGGACAGGAATTGAATTACTTGATAAAAGGAACTGCTGGGTGAGTCAACCACCTTTGCCAAGAGAAATCAGCACTTTTTTTGGGAGGGGAACAGATGGCTAAACCAATGGATAAAAAATAAGCATCTTTACAAATGAGTGCCCCATTAGATAAGGGCACTGTGCCAAGTCTATCAGTAGTTATTTGATAGTGATAAATATAAAATCCTATAACCAAGTTTCTAAAAATCATGGTGGAAGACAGCTGCCTAGGTAACAATGACTGTAAAAAGACTTGAGCTTAGAAGGACAGGATAAAATAGATCTCTCATCTTGGTTGGGGGCAAAGTACTATGTATTCTATAATGCAGATTTCTTTTGGTGAAAGGGTTTGACTTGATGGTGTCCCACTCAATTCTTAAAATTTGGAATTCTGTGGCTAGGGGTGTGGACTATTGCATATAGTGTCAGTACCTTTGGCTACACCTGATTTGTTTTCCTTTCCAGTATTTGTTTCTTAAAAGAGATTAAATTATGGGAGGTTACAGTTTATTGGCAAATGACAGGATCCAAAAAAAAAAAAAAACAAGCCTCCAGGCATTACAAACTCAACAATGGAGATTAAAAAGTCAAATAAACCCAAATATGAATAGAAGGACTCACAGTATCCCTTGATCCCAACTCAGATCAAGAGTTCTTCAACTTTTTGGTCTCAGAG
This sequence comes from Macrotis lagotis, assembly GCF_037893015.1. Lineage (NCBI taxonomy): Eukaryota > Metazoa > Chordata > Mammalia > Peramelemorphia > Peramelidae > Macrotis > Macrotis lagotis. Next base: position 188,202,376 of record NC_133665.1, read on the forward strand.
TTCTTTTTATAATCTTAAAAATTATTGCCTTGGAGACTGAGCCAAGATGGCAGAGAAAAGGCAGAAACTTGTCTGAACTCTTCCAAATCCCTTTCCAAGTAACTTTAAATCATGGGTCAAAATGAATTTTGGAGCAGCAGAACCCACAAAGGATGGGATAAAACAATTTTCCAGTCCAAGATAACTTAGAAAGACTACAGGAAAGATCTGTCCTACTTGATAAAATGGGGAACATAGCCCAGAACAGGTGGTGTCCAGCCAAGTCAATGGGAGGCTACTAGCTCCAACACAGATTACCAAGCAAAGCCCCATGGTCCCTGCACAGCAGGCAAGAAGAACAGGCCAGCTGTGAGACTTCCAGTCCCCAGGACAGCTGGGGAGTGACCAGGTCTGGTGTCCTGGAGCAATAGGGCTCCAGAGGCCCAGTCATAGTAGGTGGCATTCAATTCAGAAACCTGCTACACCAGGCCTATGGTCAGACCCCTTTCCCCCAGTGCAAAAATCTTGGGACACTGTTCCCTTGCCTCAGAATCAGAGCTCAACTTTAAAAGTCATGAAATAGGCTAGTAAATGAGCAAAACCCATCAAAAATCCTCAGTCATAGAAAGCTGCTCTGTCAAGAGGGAAAAATCATTAGACAAATACAGAAAAGGACAATAATGTCAAAAACACCTTCATGTGAAGTCTCAAAGGAAAATATAAATTGATCTAAAGCTCAGAACAACTCCTAGAAGAATGCAAAAAAGGATTATAAAAATCAAATAAGAGAGGAAGAAGAAAAATTGAGAAATGAGAGTTATGCAGAAGAATCAGGAAAAAAAGAGTCAATAGCTTGGAAGCACAAAAAAAATGTGAAAAAATGTGAAAAAATACACTGAAAAAAACAACTCCATAAAAGTGGAACTGGTCAGATGAAATAGGTGACGCAGAATCTCAATGAAGATAATAATTCTTTAAAATAAGAATTAAGGGGTGGCTAGGTGGTACAGTGGATAGAGCACCAGCCCTGGAGTCAGGAGTACCTGAGTTCAAATCTGGCCTCAGACACTTAATAAGTACCTAGCTATGTGGCCTTGGGCAAGCCACATAACACCATTTGCCTCATAAAATCCTAAAAAAATGAGAATTAAGCAAGTAAAATAGCTAATGACTCTATGAGATATCAAGAATCAATCATAAAATCAAAAGAATAAAAAATAGAAGAAAATGTGTAATATCATTGGAACAACTGTTCTGACAAATAGTTCCAGGAGAGTTAATTGAAGAAATGGTTAAAAAAACAGCCTAGAGAACATTTTTCAAGAAATTATCAAGGAAAATTGCCCTGATATCTGAGAACAAGAGAATAAAATAGTAATCTACAGGTCACCTCCTCAAAGAGATCCAAAAATGAAAACTACTAAGAATATTATAGTCAAATTCCAGAACTCCCTGGTCAATGAGAAAGTACAACAAGCAACAAGAAAGAAACAATTAAAATATCAAGGACTCACAAGTCAGGATTATACATTAAATGATCAGAGAGCTTGAAAAATGATATTCTTAAAGGCAAAGGAATTCAGCCTACAACAAAAAATCACCTGCACAGCAAAGCTGAGCATATTCCTTCAGGGTAGAGCAAGGATAGTCATTGAAATAGAGTACTTTCAAAAATTCCTGATGAAAAGACCACAGCTAAGCAGAAACTGCAATTTTCAAATACAAGACTTAAAAGAAATATAACATGGTAAATAGGAAAGAGACACAAGGTTGAACTGTTTGCATTCCTACACAGGAAGATGATACTTATATAACTCTTAGGGTAGTCAAAGTTTATATCTATATATCTATATCTATATCTATATATACACATATATATTCATATATGGATAGTATGAGTACAAATTGCTTTGATTAAAAAATTAAGGGGTAGGAAAGAGGATTACATTATGTGAAGAGGAAAGGAAGAGGTAGCATAGGATAAATTATCTCATACGTAAAAGAAGTCCTGGAGAGAAAGAAGAAAGGAGGGTTATTGTTGCTTGAACCTTATTTCCATCAGATTTGGCACAGAGGGAATAATATACATACCCAGTTGGGCATAGAAGCTATCTTATCCTATAGGAGAAGAGAGTTAGAGAGAAGTATAACACAGAAAAGTATAACAAGGGATGAAATAGGATGGAAAATACACAATAAGTAAGTAATTTTGAGTGTGAATAACTCACCCATAAAATGAAAGCAGATAGTAGAGTGGATTAAAAACCAAAATTCTACAATATGATGTTTATAAGAAATATATTTGAAGCAGAGAGAACTTGTATATTTACTCTGTATGAGTAAAGGTAAGGGACTGGAGTAGAATATATTATGTTTTAACTAAAGTTAAAAAAAGGAGGTAAAAATCATGACTTCAGACAAAATAAAAGCAAAAATGGATCTAATTAAAGTGAATAAGGAAGGAAACAACATCTTGCTAATAGGTATCATAGACAATGAAGTAATAGCAATATTGAATGTTTATGCACCAAATGCATAGCATTCATATTTTTAAATTGGATAAATTTCAGGATTACAGATTTCCCCTTTCATGACTAGATAAATCTAACCATAAAATAAACAACAAAAATTAAGGGGGTGAATTGGATTTTAGAAAAGTCACATATAGCACACGCCTGGAGAAAACTGAATGGGAATAGGAAGGAATAAACCTTTTTCTCAGTGGTATATAGCACCTACACAAATTTCACTATGTATTCAGGTATAAAAATCTTGTAATCGAATGAAAATCTATTAAATATATCTTTTGCAGATCACGATGTATTAAAAATTCGATGTGATAAAAGATCATTGCAAGTTATACTTAAGAGGGCCACTAGGTGGTGAAGTGAATAGAGCACTGGCCCTGGAGTCTAGAACCTGAGTTCAAATTCCACAGCAGACACTTATTACTTAGCTGTGTAACCTTAGACATTTAACACCCCCCCCAATAAAGTTATACTTAAAATTAATTGGAAACTGCACAATCTATTTCTAAAGAATGAATGGGTCAAATAGCATTTCATTAAAGAGAATGACAACAATGAGACAACATAGGAAAATTTATAGTATGGAGTGAAAGTAGTACTCACTTCTAAATGCTTACATTAATAAAATAGAGAGAAAACACATCAGTGAATTGGGCATATAACTAAAAAAACTAGAACAAAACAAATAAAAAATCTCCACTTAAACACCAAATTGGAAATCCTGAATATTAAAGGAGAGATTAATAAAATTGAGGAAAAACCATCAAGCTAATTAATAAAACTAAGCTGATTTTATGGGAGAAAAACCCAATTAAATAGACAAACCATTATTTGATTAAAAAAGGAAAGAAATAAGAAAACTGAATTACCAGTATTAAAAATGAAATGGTGAATTTGCCACCAATGAAGAGGAAATTATAGCAATAATTGGGAGTTATTTTGCTAATTACATGTATCTCCCAGATTAACAGAAGAAACAAAATACTTAAACAATACCACCTTAAAAAGAAGAAATTGAGTGAGCCATCAATGAACCCCCTAAGAAAAAATTCCCAGAGTCAGATGGATTCACAAGTGAATTTTACAAAATAGCTAAAGAATGATTACTTCCAATTCTATATAAATTATTTAGGCAAATAAGAAAAGAATGACTCTTACCAAATTCCTTTTATGGCACAAATAGAATGTTGATACTTACACTAGGAAGAGCTAAAAAAAGAAAGGAAACTAACTAGCAAGGAGATTACAATAACATATCACAAGGATCATAGACTACGATTAGGTGAGGTTTATACTAGGAATATAGGGTTAGGTCAATATTAGGAAAACCATCAGCATAATTGATCATCAATAACAAAACCAGTAGAAATTACATGATTATCCTATTGTAGAAAAAGCTTTTGACAAAATATACATCCATTCTTATTAAAGATACTAGAGAGCATGGGAATAAATGAAGTTGAGCTTAGTATGATAAGTAGTAACTATCAAACATCATTAGCAAATATTATCTGTAACATGGATAGGCTAAAAACCTTCCCAGTAAAGATCAATGGTGAAGCAAGGATACGCATCATCACCACTATTATTCAGTATTGTACTAGAAATTAAACTAGAAAATGAGGAACAAAACAATCATCTTTTAGAGATATGATGCTATAGAGAATCAACTAAAACTAATTGAAATAATGAACAACTTTAGAAAAAGTTTCAGGACACAAAAGAAATCATCAGAATTTCTATATATTACCAAGGAAGTCCAACAATAAGAGATAGAAAGAAAAATTCCTTTAAAAGAAAAAAAAAGGAATCTATTTGCCAAGCTAAACCCACATGAACACAATGACAAAATGTGTTTTACACAAATAAAGATGGATCTAAAAAAAATTGAAAAAAAATATTTGCTTCTCACGAGTAGGTCAAGCCAATATAATAAAGATGACATTTCTACCTAAATTATTTATTGTGTGTCATACCCATACCAATCAAACTACTAAAATTATTTTATAAAGCTAGAAGAAATCATAATAATGATGTTCTAGAAGAAAAAAAGGTTTAGAAAGTCAAGGGAATAATGAAAACAAATGGGAAGATGTCATAATACATCTCAAACTCTATTATACAGTGGCAAATGACTATAGTAATATAATTTTTGACACACCCAGCTTTTGAGATAAGAACTCACTATTTTGCAAAAACCACTGGGAAAACTGAAAATCAATATTGAAAAAACTAGGTATAGACAGACCAACATCTTACACCTTATATCAAGATAAGATCAAAGTCAAGTGCACATGATTTTAAAATAGAAGGTGATACTATAAGGGAATTAGGAGAGCAAGTAATAGTTTAACTGTGAGATCAATGGGGGAGGGTGGAGAATTTATGCTCAAACAAGAGATAGAGAGCATTATGAGATAAGAAATGGACAATTTTAATTATAGTGATTAAAAAGTTTTTGTACAAACAAAAGTAATGCAACCTAGAATAGAAGTAGAAAAATTGGGAAACAATTTTTATAGCAAATTTTATATATAAGGTCTCTGATAAAGGCCTTGTTTCTCAAATATATAGGGGTCTGAGTCAATTTTATATCTATTAAAATACATTCTGTAATTGATAAATGGTCAAAGAATATGAACAGGCAATTTTCAGATGAAGAAATCAAACTATCTATAACTAGGTGAAAAAATGTTCTAAATCACTATTGATTAGAGAAATGCAAATTAAATCAGCTGAGGTACCACCTCATATCTATCAGATTGACTAATATGAAAGAAAAATAATAAAGGTTGGGAGGGAGGTGGGGAAATACAATAATACACTGTTGATAGAGCTGTAAATTGATTCAATCATTTTGGAGAGCAATTTGAAACTCTGCCCAAAGGACTATTAAACTGTGAATACCCTTTGATCAAGAAATACTCTACTAAATTTGTATTCCAAAGAGATTTTTCAAAAAGGGAGAGGACTACTTATTTGAACAAAAAAATCATAGTTCTTTTTGTAGAGGCAAATAATGGAAAATTGAGAGGATGTCCATCAATTAGGGAATTATTGAACAAGTTGTGACCTATAATGTAATGGAATATCATTTTTATTGTTTTTTCCTTCATTCTCAAAGAGGATCATGCTATCAGGAGATGATACAAGTGAATTAGATTTAAGTGAAGAAGGGCTGTACAAAGTCACTAACCTCATTTTGTCCTCCAGAGTCATCTGGGTCCATTGGTCAGATATGGATCAGGACAACTGGAGATGGAATATTACTGTAATACAAGAAATGATGAGCCGGTGAATTTCTGAAAACCTGGAAAGACTTATATGAACTGATGGAAAGTGAAGTGTGCAGAACTAGGAGAACATTATACAAAGAAACAGCAATATTGTGAGGATGACCAACAGTGAATGACTTAGCTCTTTTCAGCAACACAATGATCCAAGAAAATTTTAAATGACTCATGAAAAATGCTCTCAACCTCCAAAGAAAGAATAATGGAGTATGAATACTGATCAAAGCAGACTAGTTGTCACTTTCTACATTTTTCTTTTCTTTTTTTCCTGTGAATTCGTGACTTCTTTCACAACATGACTAACATAGTAATTTTTTTTTTTAATTTTTAAATTTTAGGATTTTTTTTTTTTGCAAGGCAAATGGGGTTAAGTGGCTTGCCCAAGGCCTCACAGCTAGGTAATTATTAAGTGTCTGTGGCTGCATTTGAACTCAGGTACTCCTGACTCCAGGGCTAGTGCTCTATCCACTGTGCCACCTAGCTGCCCCAGTAATATTTTTGTATGATAGGATATGTGTAACCAAAATCAAATTACTTACTGTCCCAGGAAGGTGAGAAAGGGAGAAAGAAAATTTAGAAATCAAGGGTTTTTTTTAAATGAATGTTAAAAATGTTCTTTATAGGTAAGTGGGGAAAATATTTTAAAAAAACCCCTTTCCTTCATAAAAAAATAGCTGTGTGATCTAAGTGAACCATTTAACCTCCCTAAGTAGTTTTCTAAATGACTCTCTAAGATGTTAATGTGCAGATGAGTTAACTTACTGATAAAATCATAGGACTAGACCAAAATAAATTATACCCTAAAGTCCCTTGAAGAATTCTGATGCTGGAAGTTTAATGACTTAATATTGATCTTAACTACTTTAGTCATCATTTTATAAATCATAATCCCTAAATTTTCATTTGAGAACCATGATAATAACAAAAACTTCCATGTTTGCAAAATGCTTTAGATGTATTATCTCACTTGGAAGAGAGGAAGGCCTTTACAGAGTAAAAACAAATGTCTTTAATTCACCATCATTTCTTCTCTGGGCCTTCCTTCATCATGGCTCTTTTTCTAGGACAGCAGCCATTCTTTTTTAGGCTTAGTAAGCTGACTCACTCACTCACTATTTGTTTTCCAGGAGCCCCAGATTCAAGGCTATAACATCATTTTTCAGAAGAGGGAGCTAGTTTTCTTCCACATTCAGCTATTTAGGAGAACTGTAGCCACTGTTATTTTCAACATTTTTCTTTTGGGTTCTTTGGGTCACAGAAACCAACTAATTTGCATCTTTACAACTAGGTGTAGTCTGATAACAATAGTGGCAACAACAACTTCAACAACAGCCATACTATCAGCTGATGGAACTTTCACTGCATTTTCTAACTCCCACAGAGAAGCCATGAGATCTATGAAATATATATGGAACCTCAGCCAAGAAGATCCAGGTTCTATGTCAACATATGAAGCTGGGTGATCCAGTCCCTCAATACACATTTATTAAGTGCCTACTATGTGTCAGACCCTGCTTAAGTTTACAAAAAGAGTCAAAAGACAGTCCCAGCCCTTAAGAAGCTCACAAACTCATGGGGGGGCGGTAACAACAAGCAAACAAATACATACAAACCATACAGAAAGATAGGAAATAATTAACCCAGATGACTCATTTGAATTAAGAGGGATTAGGAAAGGATTCCTCTACAAGATGAAATTTCAGCTGGGATTTCAAAGAAATTAGAGAAATCTGGGTTTCTCAGGAGGCAAGGATGAAGAAAGGACATTCCAGGAAGTCAAAAGATGGCATGTCTTGTTCATGGAACAGTCAAGAAGCCACTGCCACTGGATTGAAGTGTACTGGGGAATAAAGTATAATAAATCTGGAAACACAGAAAGGACAGAAATATGTCAAATAGAGGATTTTATATTTGCTTCTGGAGATGATAGTCATTGAAGATTATTTAATAGGGAAATGTCATGGTTAGACCTATACTTTAGAAAAATTCCTTTGGTGATTGAATGGAGGATAAATTGGAATGGGAAGAGATTTGAGGCAGAGTTCTCAACGGTATTGCAATAATCAAGGCATGAGGTGATAAGGGCCTACCCTAGGGTGGTGACTGTAATTAGAGAAGAGAAGGGGCCATATTTGAAGAATTAGTGCAAAGATGAAAATGATGGTTGATTGAATATGGGGGCTGAGACATAGTAAAAAGGAGGGTTGCTGTGAGTTTGAGAAACTGGAAGGGTGGTGGTACCATCTACATCCAGAGGGAAGGTAGCAAATGTGGAGCAGGTTTAAGGAGAAAGCTAATGAGGAATTCAGTTTTGAACATGCTGAGTTTAACATGTCAACTAGATGTCCAATTCAAGATGTCTGAAGGGGAACAATGTCTTGAATGAAACGGAATAAAATGTGATCACTTGCATAGAGAGAGGAATTAGTTTGGTAACAGCAGGATAAATAGATTTAAGAATCATTAGCATAGAGATGATAACTAAATCCATGGGAGCTGATGATATCACCAAGTAAATCTGTATAGGGGGAGAAGAGAAAGAGCTGTAGTGCAGAACCTTGTGGGACAGATATTGTAAGAAGACATAATTTAGATGAGGATCCAGTTAAAGAGAAGGAGCAGATAGAGAGGAGATCCAGGAGTGAGTGGTGTCCCAAAAACCTAGAGAGGAGAGTATCAAGATGAAGAGAATTATTCAGCATCAAAGGCTGTAGAGAAGTCTAAGAGAGTGAGGACTAAGAAAAAGCCATTGGGTTTGGCAACTGTGAGATCATTTGGAGAATGCAGGTTTGATAGAATGATAAGGTTAGAAGATAGACTGTATGGATTAAGAAGAGAGTGAAAGAAGAGAAAAGTGGAGCCTCTTGTAGATGACCTTGTCAAGGAGTTTTGTTACAAAGGGCTGAAGAATATAGGATAATAGTTATAAGGATCAGGATTCAAATGAGGTTGTTTTGAGGTTGAGGGAGCTAGGGTTATCTTTATAATCATACGTAGATAGGGAGAAATTGCAAATAAGTGGTAACTAGGGGGAAAATGTCCTGGATGAAACAGAATCAAATGGGATCCCTTATATGGATAGAGGAGTTAGTTTGGTAACTTTCTTCATGTGAGACAAGGCTGAAGGGAGAGAGTGTCAGAAGGCCTATGAGTGATATAAGGAAGAGGGATAAGAGGAAGCACATTGTGAATGACCTCCATTTTTTAGTACAATAGGAGGGAAGATTCTCAACTGAAGGGGAGAAGGGAGGGTAAGCCAGCAGAAGTTTGAGGAGGGTTGAAAAGGTTTGAGAGAACTTTTGCAGAAAATGAAGTAGTGAGCTGATAAGAGACATATGATAAGGATTACTTAGAAGCAGTGAGAGTCCAGGTAAGATTATATAACATAAATTTGTGTTGGATCTAGTCAGAATGACTATATAATTTTCTCCTTCTATGTTCAGAAGCACAAGTGATGAATGATGGGAGTCATCCAGGACTGAGACTTGGAGGTGTGATAAGGGAGTCAGACACTCAATATTAACAATGTAGAGTTGAACTGGTTCACCAAGGGGTCTAAGTGGGGGGAAAAAGGAGAGATAGGGAAGTGTAGTTCAGTTTTGGAATGCTAAGTTTAAAATGTTTTTGGACATACAGTTTGAAATCACAGGTCAGTAAATGACTTGGGAGAGGACTGGAATCCCACAATGTGAGATGAAGAGTAGAAATTTGCTAGGAAAGGCAAAGGAAGAAGTGGAAACTAATAATTGTAGCCAGATTAGAGGATCTGGGAATTCTTGAACAAGGAGATAGTGAGCTCAATAAAATTGAGGAAATGATTATCTTTGTCTGTGGCTAAGGTAGGCTAAAGGGGTAGCTCATGGGGATCGAAAAGCTTAAGGAAGTGAGTGGTTAGGATGACTGAGGGAGAGCCAGTATGTATTTTGAAATTTCTTGATGTGAGTGTAGGAATTGGGGAGGAGAGAAAAATTGTGAGCTGTATGAACTCACTGAGGAATGGGAGTGACCTGAAGTTCTCCAAACAATAGATATCAGGATTTTGTTTGATTAGTAGATATAAATTGCATGGACCTTGAAACAGGAGAGGCTACTGAGAGACAGAAGTGAGAAATCCTGGAAGTGGCAATGGGGAGCTAGAAGTATTTTAACTCCTTTAAATATATTAGTGAACTTTAAAAAAATTAAAAAAATATATTAGTGAGCTAAGGGGAATGAGTGAAATTGCAGCAACAACTAAAAAAAGTTCCCAGGGAGGCTGTGCCATCAAGGGGAAGCCAAATTCTAAGTCAGAGCCAGTAGATAGATGGAGAGGGTGAGGAAGATATTTAGGATAAAGGGAAATTTGTTGCCTATGGAATAGGCATTCCAGAAGGCATTTGGTAGGAACTTTGAGATTGGAGGATTGAGAAGAAATAGAAATAAGGAATTGGATAGTGGGGGGGGGGGTGGGAAATGGGATTTGGATGATGATCTACAGTAGTTCAGAATCACTGAAATGTATAATGTAGGTATATAAATGTTCATCACTGAGTGGAAGGTGCAACTCTTCTCAGAGGAAACTAGATTTTGGGATACAGAGAAATGTCTTGTGAGATGGAAGCTAAGTTTCAGTGAAGGTACAAAGAGCAATGGAGAGGTGTTTGAAGGCTGCCAACATCCATAACACATGACAAATGAAAACTTACACCAGAGAAATGTGAAGGAAATAATCACAGAAATGTATATCAGGACAAAAGGGAGTGCTGGCGGGGAGGCTAGGTGGCACAGTGGATAGAGCACCGGTACTGGAGTCAGGAGTACCTGAGTTCAAATCCAGCCTCAGACACTTAATAATTACCTAGCTGTGTGGCCTTAGGCAAGCCACTTAACCCCACTGCCTTAAAAAAAAACCTAAAAAAAAAGGGAGGACTGGCCAAAAAGCATGAAGAATGGACAATGGATGGGCAGCCTATATGCTGAGGTGACAGCCACATAATATTCAGTGACTTTCACAGTGATGCATCCTGCTTCAGTGAATTTATGGGAGAGAATTCATGGGAGTCCAGCCAATGTACTCTTCAGAATTAGAGGGGATACCCACACTGATGAGTTCCATCAGAGTACTGACATATGGTTGCATATTTCTCAATCATGACAACTCTCAAGGAATTTCTATGAAGGCATCAGTGGCTTCAATCTGTGCAAATGGAGGGGATAGCCAGACCAGAAGATCTAAAGTAAATATAGAAAGAACTGGATAAAAACATTTTTGTTACATTGCTTAACTTCTGTCTGTTTGTGATAGGGAACAAGTCAGTCAATCAATCAAAAACTACTTACGCACTGCCTTCTCTCATATCAGGAAAGCTAGGTGATGGACCTGGAATCAGGAAGACTCATTTTCCTATAATCTGGCCTCTGACACTTATTAACTGTGTGACCCTGGACAAGTCACTTAACTCTGCCTCAGTTTCTTCCTCTGTATAATGAGCTGGAGAAGGAAATGGCAAACCATTCCAATATCTCTGCCAAGAAAAGCCCAAATTGGTTCATAGAATGTCAAACACAACTGAAATGACTGAATAATAATAGCTATATACAGGGCACTGTGCCAAGCTCCAAAGAAAGGTAAAAGGTGCTCTCTGTTCTCATGTAGCTCACAGTCTAATGGGGAAAGTCATAAAAGCACTCCACCTCATGATCTTCTCTGTTGAAATTCACTCTCCATTGATAACTCCTCAGTGGGCATTCCTATCTTGGAACATTCTGTAATTTAATGGAGGGGCCACAAATGTTTCTTTATCAAAATACTCTGGCTGGAAAATGGGAAAAAAACAAAGGCCTCCCATTATTTAGGAATTTTCCCTTTGATGTGCCATACAAGTCTTTAAACTTTTCATCTGTTACATCAATGAGTTCCTTGATCTCCCATCATTGGAAAAACCTCAGAATCCAAAAAATCCCTGGGTACCATTTGCTTTTATAGCAATTAACACCAGTGAAGTCTCATTCCTTTATGTTTACATCCATCCCTATTAGAATCTTGGGGGAAGGAGGAAGAGAGGCTTCTTGCCAATAGAAGCAATATGTTCAGATCTTTATAAACACAGCTGCGAAGAGTAAAGCAATGACCCCTGCATGCCTCCTAGGCAGCCTGGTACAACATGTGGCATAGCATGAGGGATCACTGCTTGGATTCAACTTGGTTATTATTGACTCCATTTTGAAGTCCAAAACAATGGCTCAGGGACCTGGGTCAACAACTCAGTCTCGTGTGCCATGAGTCACAGTGGGAGAAAGCTGATTCCTTACTGGTTATCCTGACTCACTCACTGGGGCAGCGCCTAGGATCCTCAGTGGAGTTCTTGTCTTGCATTACATGTTAGACCGCAATGAGCTAAATAGTTTCTCCAAAGTGCACTGAAATATCCCACACTGGTAAGAACAGGATGGAGATGAACACAGTCCTTAATGGTCTAGCTTGGCTTGACCACAGGAGTGGTTGTCCTTAGCCCTGGGCTTCCAATGACCCAAGGTATACTTCCCCCTCATCTCTTTCATGAACACTAAGGTTTTTGAAGATCAGGACACTGAACCACAGACCTGGGAATCATTGACCAAGCCATTTAATATCTTAGCCACAATTTTCTCATTTGTTAAAATGGGAAAATAAAGATGCTCCACCTACCTTACTGAGTTATTGGGAGAAGGCAATATAGTGATCTGTGTGATATCTGTGAGTTATCAGCAAGTATTTATGTATATAAATATATATGTTTATAAATGTATAAAAAACACACAATTACAAATCAAGTCAGATAACATAACTAAGAACCTACTATGTACAATGCATGGGGCTCCATGAAGAAAGGCAAAAACACTCCATGCCTTTAAGGGACTCATATAGTGAAGAAAACAACACATAAATAGCATCCCTGTAGAAGATTTTACATATAAATATAAATTATATATATATATATATACATATATATATATATATATATAAAATGACAGAAAGGGAGGGAGAATGGAAGGTAATCTCAAAGGGGAAGGTATTAGAAGATACAACATAATGATAATAACTAATATTGATTTATTTATTAAATCATTTTATTTATTTTTCCAACTACATATAAAATAGTTTTCAACAATCATTTTTGTAAGGTTTGAATTAATAACTGATATTTATATGTTGATTGAACTGTAGGAGAGGAAGCATGGCAATGTAGATAGCATCCTGGACTTGGAGTCAGAAAATCCTGGGTTCAAATCCTGTTTCAGACATTTATGAGCTATTTGAAGGTATGTGACTTCTCTGACCCTGTTTCTTTATGTGTAAAATGGGGTTGATAATAGCACCATCCTTGCAAAATTGTTGTACTCCAAAAAATGAGTTAGTGCTGTGAGCTTTTAGAAATTTCTAAAAGTGTCAGTAATTACTAGTCTAGATCTCATTATCTTTATTTTACATATAAAGAAACTAAGCCTTAGAGAGAGCAAGGGACTTGACCGTGATGGGTTACCCAACTTGCAAGTACCAAATGAGGGGATTTCAATCCAGGTTTCTCCCAGTTCCAAGCTCAGAGCTCCTTCCCTCTTTCAGGGGTTTTGGCCATGCTTGTTTGCTATTATTGTACGAGTTTAGAGAATTCATCCCAGGTTTCACATGGATCATTTGTGCCTGACCCCGTGCTAGAGCATTCTGAATTTGTATTGATCTGATCAGTCATAGTCCGACAGGCTTCAAGACTCTAATGTAGTGATGTCAGTTTTGGCCCTCTTCAAGAATGAAGGACAATCAACCAACCAATCAACCAACCAGACAATCAGTCAGCAGGTTGGTGGTGGAAATGGCTCAGGGAACCTTTAGGGTGTAAAAGAAACATGCCACTAATCATCTCCATCAGGACTTAGCCATACTCTGCTTACTCAATACATTCTTTTTTTTTTAAGTTTTTGCAAGGCAGTGGGGGTTAAGTGGCTTGCCCAAGGCCACACAGCTAGGTCATTATTATGTGTCTGAGGCTGGATTTGAACTTAGGTACTCCTGACTCCAGGGCCAGTGCTCTATCCACTGCGCCACCTAGCTGCCCCAACTCAATACATTCTTGCTTGCTACTGTCAACTGTTGTTATCTGTCCTTCATTTCTGAAGAGGACCAGACATCACTGGGTGACGTCTTGCCTTGGGCGTGAATTGGTTTGAAGTGAGATGATTGCAAAAAAGTCATCGGCCTCATGACTCTTCCAGAGTCATCGAAAGTCCAGTGGCAGGGGAGCAGTCAAGCCAACTAGTGCTGGCCTGGAATGTAATTACAATATACTCAATAAATACTTGCCTAGAAAATTCTGAGCCTGGCAGAAAGGGCCCGTTTCCCAGCCATCCCAAAGGATTATGAGAGATCCTTAAGCAGGGCCTTTTTTAAAAATCTTTGAATCCCTAGTGTTTAATTGGTATGGCGTCTGCACAAGCCAATTACTTCAGAGTTGCTTTGCTTCCACTCATTCTCCTGCATCCAAAGAATGCAACGCTCTAGTGAAAGGCCATGTTTCATTTCCTCTTAGACTAGGCTCTGGGGCGACAAAGAGAATGGATGAGCATCATGAGAGTGTTGGAATGTCCTATGTGTCAGTACTGGGATGGAAATAGAAAGCCCCGTGTGAACCGGGCTTGGCCTCTGGGAGCTTGTACTCTCTAAGGAGGAGACGGCAGGGGCATCTTCAAAGTAGATGCGGCACAGATGCAAAATACGAATGATATAACCTGCAAATCATTTAATGCCTTACACTGGCCCTCTGAGGTAGGGGCTGTTGTTATCCTCATTTTGTTATTGAGTCATTTTTCAGCTGTGTCCCATTCTTCACGACTTTATTTGGGATTTATTGTTACTTCTAGGTCTCCATTTACCATCCTCAGGCAGTTTTTCCTCCTTTAAAGTTTGCTCAATCAAAATTTTCTATCCGACTGATTTATGGAGATTGTAGTGTCCCAACTCCCTAGTTATCTTCTTCCTTTTTTAAGGAGGATGGCCTCTGGCTTATTGCCTTCATCTCTCGAACTCTTGTTCTTCCTCCAACTTGCCATTTCTTAATCTTATTCACTTTTCCTTCATCCATATATTTGATCTCGCCGTGACCCACAGGGCTTCCTACCTGGGAAATGTCCTCTTTGAACGTAGCCGCCTGGCCATCCCGCCTCTTCCTGCCACCACCTCTCCTTCGCACCTGTTTTCTCCACCCTTGTGGAGATTCCCCAGTCTGGTCTAACTTCCCTCTCTTCCTGCCAGTCTTGTTTGTCCTTTGTTCTCAAAGAGGACCATGACGTCTAAGCGGTAGCTATGGCACACAGGTGCACTGGACTGGAGTGGGGGGCTGTGCTGCCCCCAGCCTCACTTTGTCCTCCAGAGCCATCCAGACCCAGTGTCCAGGTGGGCATCAGGACGACTGGAGATGGCCCAGACGCAATGGTAGATGTTGGCCTTGTTGGCATCGTGTAGTGAACCGTTTTGGTCTCTGCTCCTGATTCTCTGGACTCTGTGGGCCCATTGGGCATTCTTGCCAGATCTCAACACTGGCCCAGTGGGCTCTCACCAAATCCGGTCTTCTTTTCGCAGGGCAGGGGGTGAAGTGGCCCAGGCCGCAGGGCCGGTGTCATTCCGTGCCTGCGGGGTGGGCGCGGGGCATTCCGTGCCTGCGGGGTGGGCGCGGGGCATTCCGTGCCTGCGGGGTGGGCGCGGGGCATTCCGTGCCTGCGGGGGGGGGGCGGGGCATTCCGTGCCTGCGGGGGTGGGCGCGGGGCATTCCGTGCCTGCGGGGTGGGCTCCGGGCATTCCGTGCCTGCGGGGTGGGCGCGGGGCATTCCGTGCCTGCGGGGTGGGCGCGGGGCATTCCGTGCCTGCGGGGTGGGCGCGGGGCATTCCGTGCCTGCGGGGTGGGCGCGGGGCATTCCGTGCCTGCGGGGTGGGCTCGGGGCATTCCGTGTCTGCGGGGTGGGCGCAGGGCATTCCGTGCCTGCGGGGTGGGCGCGGGGCATTCCGTGTCTGCGGGGGGGGGGCGGGGCATTCCGTGCCTGCGGGGTGGGCTCGGGGCATTCTGTGCCTGCGGGGTGGGCGCGGGGCATTCCGTGCCTGCGGGGTGGGCTCGGGTCCTCCGGCCTCCACCCGCGGCGCCGGCCAGCCGCCCCGCGGCACCCACTCTAACCACGGCTTGGTCCCGTCGCTGCGCCCCTCCCTG